>NC_047063.1:6228445-6528445 GCF_902459465.1 Asterias rubens
AGGAGCAGTGGCCTAGTGCAAGGGCTCCCGACTCCATACCCAAAGGTACTTGGTTCGAATCATGGGTGTTCTTTTACTAAGTTTTAATTAAAAATTGTTGATACGAAGGTTTAAACTTATACTCGAACACATGATTAGTAAGAAGGAGCAGTGGCCAAGTGGAAGGGATCTCGATTCCATACCCAAAGGTACTTGGTTCGAATCATGGGTGTTCTTTTACTAAGTTTTAATTTAAAATTGTTGATACGAAGGTTTAAACTTATACTCGAACACATGATTAGTAAGAAGGAGCAGTGGCCAAGTGGAAGGGATCTGGATTCCATACCCAAAGGTACTGGGTTCGAATCATGGGTGTTCATTTACTAAGTTTTAAATTAAAATTGTTGATACGAAGGTTTAAACTTATACTCGAACACATGATTAGTAAGAAGGAGCAGTGGCCAAGTGGAAGGGACCTCGATTCCATACCCGTGGGTACTGGGTTCGAATCATCTGTGTTCATTTATTGAGTTTTAATTTAAAATTAGTGATACGAAGGTTTAAGATTAAACTCGAACACATGATTAGTAAGAAGGACCAGTGGCCCAGTGGAAGGGCTCCGGGCTCCATACCCAAAGGTAATGGGTTCGAATCATGGGTGTTCTTTTACTAAGTTTTAATTAAAAATTGTTTAAACGAAGGTTTAAAATTAACCTCTAACACATGATTAGTAAGAAGGAGCAGTGGCCCAGTGCAAGGGCTCCCGACTCCATACCCAAAAGTACTTGGTTCGAATCATGGGTGTTCATTTACTAAGTTTTAATTTAAAATTGTTAATACGAAGGTTTAAACTTATACTGGAACACATGATTAGTAAGAAGGAGCAGTGGCCTAGTGGAATGGATTTCGATTCCATACCCAAAGGTACTTGGTTCGAATCATGGGTGTTCTTTTACTAAGTTTTAATTTAAAATTGTTGATACGAAGGTTTAAACTTATACTCGAACACATGATTAGTAAGAAGGAGCAGTGGCCAAGTGGAAGGGATCTCGATTCCATACCCGTGGGTACTGGGTTCGAATCATCTGTGTTCATTTAATGAGTTTTAATTTAAAATTAGTGATACGAAGGTTTAAGATTAAACTCGAACACATGATTAGCAAGAAGGAGCAGTGGCCCAATGGAAGGGCTCCGGGCTCCATACCCAAAGGTACTAGGTTCGAATCATGGGTGTTCTTTTACCAAGTTTTAATTTAAAATTAGTGATACGAAGGTTTAAGATTAAACTCGAACACATGATTAGTAAGAAGGACCAGTGGCCCAGTGGAAGGGCTCCGGGCTCCATACCCAAAGGTAATGGGTTCTAATCATGGGTGTTCTTTTACTAAGTTTTAATTAAAAATTGTTTAAAAGAAGGTTTAAAATTAACCTCTAACACATGATTAGTTAGAAGGAGCTGTGGCCCAGTGGAAGGGCTCCCGACTCCATACCCAAAGGTACTGGGTTCGAATCATGGGTGTTCTTTTACTAAGTTTTAATTTAAAATTGTTAATACGAAGGTTTAAACTTATACTCGAACACATGATTAGTAAGAAGGAGCAGTGGCCTAGTGCAAGGGCTCCCGACTCCATACCCAAAGGTACTTGGTTCGAATCATGGGTGTTCTTTTACTAAGTTTTAATTTAAAATTGTTAATACGAAGGTTTAAACTTATACTCGAACACATGATTAGTAAGAAGGAGCAGTGGCCAAGTGGAAGGGATCTCGATTCCATACCCAAAGGTACTTGGTTCGAATCATGGGTGTTCTTTTACTAAGTTTTAATTTAAAATTGTTAATACGAAGGTTTAAACTTATACTCGAACACATGATTAGTAAGAAGGAGCAGTGGCCTAGTGCAAGGGCTCCCGACTCCATACCCAAAGGTACTTGGTTCGAATCATGGGTGTTCTTTTACTAAGTTTTAATTTAAAATTGTTAATACGAAGGTTTAAACTTATACTCGAACACATGATTAGTAAGAAGGAGCAGTGGCCCAGTGGAAGGGCTCCCGACTCCATACCCAAAGGTACTTGGTTCGAATCATGGGTGTTCTTTTACTAAGTTTTAATTTAAAATTGTTAATACGAAGGTTTAAACTTATACTCGAACACATGATTAGTAAGAAGGAGCAGTGGCCTAGTGCAAGGGCTCCCGACTCCATACCCAAAGGTACTTGGTTCGAATCATGGGTGTTCTTTTACTAAGTTTTAATTTAAAATTGTTGATACGAAGGTTTAAACTTATACTCGAACACATGATTAGTAAGAAGGAGCAGTGGCCAAGTGGAAGGGATCTCGATTCCATACCCAAAGGTACTTGGTTCGAATCATGGGTGTTCTTTTACTAAGTTTTAATTTAAAATTGTTGATACGAAGGTTTAAACTTATACTCGAACACATGATTAGTAAGAAGGAGCAGTGGCCAAGTGGAAGGGCTCCCGACTCCATACCCAAAGGTAATAGGTTCAAATCATGGGTGTTCTTTTACTAAGTTTTAATTTAAAATTGTTTAAACGAAGGTTTAAAATTAACCTCGAACACATGATTAGTAAGAAGGAGCAGTGGCCCAGAGGAAGGGCTCCCGACTCCATACCCAAAGGTAATGGGTTCGAATCATCTGTGTTCATTTAATGAGTTTTAATTTAAAATTAGTGATACGAAGGTTTAAGATTAAACTGGAACACATGATTAGTAAGAAGGACCAGTGGCCCAGTGGAAGGGCTCCGGGCTCCATACCCAAAGGTAATGGGTTCGAATCATGGGTGTTCTTTTACTAAGTTTTAATTAAAAATTGTTTAAACGAAGGTTTAAAATTAACCTCTAACACATGATTAATAAGAAGGAGCAGTGGCCCAGTGCAAGGGCTCCCGACTCCATACCCAAAGGTACTTGGTTCGAATCATGGGTGTTCATTTACTAAGTTTTAATTTAAAATTGTTAATACGAAGGTTTAAACTTATACTGGAACACATGATTAGTAAGAAGGAGCAGTGGCCTAGTGGAATTGATTTCGATTCAATACCTAAAGGTACTGGGTTCGATACATGGGTGTTCTTTTACTAAGTTTTAATTTAAAATTGTTGATACGAAGGTTTAAACTTATACTCGAACACATGATTAGTAAGAAGGAGCAGTGGCCAAGTGGAAGGGATCTCGATTCCATACCCGTGGGTACTGGGTTCGAATCATCTGTGTTCATTTAATGAGTTTTAATTTAAAATTAGTGATACGAAGGTTTAAGATTAAACTCGAACACATGATTAGTGAGAAGGAGCAGTGGCCCAATGGAAGGGCTCCGGGCTCCATACCCAAAGGTACTAGGTTCGAATCATGGGTGTTCTTTTACCAAGTTTTAATTTAAAATTAGTGATACAAAGGTTTGAGATTAAACTCGAACACATGATTAGTAAGAAGGACCAGTGGCCCAGTGGAAGGGCTCCGGGCTCCATACCCAAAGGTAATGGGTTCGAATCATGGGTGTTCTTTTACAAAGTTTTAATTAAAAATTGTTTAAAAGAAGGTTTAAAATTAACCTCTAACACATGATTAGTTAGAAGGAGCTGTGGCCCAGTGGAAGGGCTCCCGACTCCATACCCAAAGGTACTGGGTTCGAATCATGGGTGTTCTTTTACTAAGTTTTAATTTAAAATTGTTAATACGAAGGTTTAAACTTATACTCGAACACATGATTAGTAAGAAGGAGCAGTGGCCTAGTGCAAGGGCTCCCGACTCCATACCCAAAGGTACTTGGTTCGAATCATGGGTGTTCTTTTACTAAGTTTTAATTTAAAATTGTTAATACGAAGGTTTAAACTTATACTCGAACACATGATTAGTAAGAAGGAGCAGTGGCCTAGTGCAAGGGCTCCCGACTCCATACCCAAAGGTACTTGGTTCGAATCATGGGTGTTCTTTTACTAAGTTTTAATTTAAAATTGTTAATACGAAGGTTTAAACTTATACTCGAACACATGATTAGTAAGAAGGAGCAGTGGCCAAGTGGAAGGGATCTCGATTCCATACCCAAAGGTACTTGGTTCGAATCATGGGTGTTCTTTTACTAAGTTTTAATTTAAAATTGTTGACACGAAGGTTTAAAATTAAACTCGAACACATGATTAGTAAGAAGGAGCAGTGGCCCAGTGGAAGGGCTCCCGACTCCATACCCAAAGGTACTTGGTTCGAATCATGGGTGTTCTTTTACTAAGTTTTAATTTAAAATTGTTTATACGAAGGTTTAAACTTATACTCGAACACATGATTAGTAAGAAGGAGCAGTGGCCTAGTGCAAGGGCTCCCGACTCCATACCCAAAGGTACTTGGTTCGAATCATGGGTGTTCTTTTACTAAGTTTTAATTTAAAATTGTTGATACGAAGGTTTAAACTTATACTCGAACACATGATTAGTAAGAAGGAGCAGTGGCCAAGTGGAAGGGATCTCGATTCCATACCCAAAGGTACTTGGTTCGAATCATGGGTGTTCTTTTACTAAGTTTTAATTTAAAATTGTTGATACGAAGGTTTAAACTTATACTCGAACACATGATTAGTAAGAAGGAGCAGTGGCCAAGTGGAAGGGCTCCCGACTCCATACCCAAAGGTAATAGGTTCGAATCATGGGTGTTCTTTTACTAAGTTTTAATTAAAAATTGTTTAAACGAAGGTTTAAAATTAACCTCGAACACATGATTAGTAAGAAGGAGCAGTGGCCCAGAGGAAGGGCTCCCGACTCCATACCCAAAGGTAATGGGTTCGAATCATAGGTGTTTTTTTTACTAAGTTTTAATTTAAAATTGTTTAAACGAAGGTTTAAAACTAACCTCGAACACATGATTAGTAAGAAGGAGCAGTGTCCAAGTGGAAGGGATCTGGATTCCATAACCAAAGATACTGGGTTCGAATCATGGGTGTTCTTTTACTAAGTTTTAAATTAAAATTGTTGATACGAAGGTTTAAACTTATACTCGAACACATGATTAGCAAGAAGGAGCAGTGGCCAAGTGGAAGGGATCTCGATTCCATACCCATGGGTATTGGGTTCGAATCATTTGTGTGTTTATTTAAAATTAGTGACACGAAGGTTTAACATTAAACTCGAACACATAATTAGTAAGAAGGAGCAGTGGCCCAGTGGAAGGTCTCCCGACTCCATACCCAAAGGTAAAGGGTTCGAATCATAGGTGTTCTTTTACTAAGTTTTATATTCTGGTTAAAATGCTGTCATACAGGGACAAAATTAAGGTACTAAAATCCCATCGTTCTGCATTGGAGGGCCTACCCCTGTTCGTAGTTGACGACCTCACGGCGAAAGATAGAGCAGAGAGATACAAATGGAAAACTGAGGTGAAGAAACTGTACGACCGCGGAACAAAGTTGCGTTTCTTTGCGGGTTTTTGGCGTAACTCTACGGGAGCTCAACACAATTTTGACTAAAAAAACATCGTTTCTTCATGAACAATAATTCAATTGTGGAGCCATATCCAGACCTACTTTTCCAGTAATAAGGTATTTTGATGTGTTGACCTTCTTCAGAGGTGTAGTTGGTCCTTTAATAAGTTATAAGTCATATATTCATTTGCTGTTCACGTTTGGTTAATTATATAACTTCTTTTTGCTGTGGTATTTTTCATAATCTGGTTAGGGTAGTTTTCCCTCGTTTTTCTACCTATCTGCCTGGTTTGCGTTAAACGTGGGTTTCAGTCCGTATTGCTTCCCTTTGTTCTTATTATTTTTTTATTTTTTTTTTGCGGAGTTCCCAGGGGTCTTTTCAATGGCTAAATTCCATTTAGCTTTGGTTTTTGGACGGGTTCATCAGTTACGTCACGGGTCCTTTTTGGTCCATGGGGGTGGGGTTGGGTTTGGGTTAGTGGTTTGGGGGAGGGTTTTTTGTCCAACCTTGTTTTTGTTTTTTTCTGCCAGTGGCCCTTTTTTTGCTGTTTTGGGGGGGTTTTGGTAATGTAAAAACCCTGGAGGAGGAAATATTCAGTACTAGTAAAACCTTTTTTTCTGTACAATCAAAGCTTTCGTGTATACGATATGTAGATAATGTTAAGGCTATTGTGTTGGTTACATGGAATGTCAGTTTACTTTCTATTAATGCCTTTACTATTTCTTAAATGATTGTAGATGATTAACGGTCAAAGTACTTATATAAAGCAACGCCAGCTCCTATCCATAGCCTCTATGAATTGCCGTGGTTTGGCTGATCACACAAAAAGGAGGGATGTTCTGCATTTTTTGAAATCCAAGAAACATTCCATTTATTGTTTGCAGGACGTCCATTGGGACAAAAATATTGAGAGTAGAGTAAGAGCTGAATGGGAGCTGGAATGCTTTTTTAGTTCTTTTAAAAGCAATGCTAGAGGTGTGGCTATTTTGTTTAACAATAATTTTGAGTTTAATGTCCATAGGTCTTCCAACGATCCTAATGGTAATTTTTTGGCTTTGCATATTGAAGTGAGTGACATGAACATCACCTTGATTAATATTTATGGTCCAAATAAGGATGAGCCTTTTTTCTACGATGGTATTAGCGATACTATTAATAATTTTGATAACCCCCACACGGTTATTTGTGGGGACTGGAACTTGGTTTTGAACGATAATATTGATTGTATCAACTACGTGAATATCAATAACCCGTTAGCTAAGAAAAGAGTTCTCAGTCTTTGTGGTGAGCATGATCTTACTGACCCCTGGCGTATTCAGAATCCTACTACTGCTAGTTACACTTGGAGGTGGCACGATTCAGTGAAGCAGTCTAGATTAGACTTTTTTCTCATCTCTTCAGAGATGAACTCTAAAGTCACCGGTTGCGATATTAAGCCAGGGTATCGTACAGATCACTCCTTAATAGACATTCAGTTTGACTTCAATCAAATGGATAGAGGGCCAGGTTACTGGAAATTTAACAACGCCCTTCTTTCTGATACGGTGTACGTTGATCAAATTAAAAATGCTATTAAAAAGGTTGTAGAAACTTATGCAGCCTTTCCCTATCTGCATTCCAACTTGGTTCACATCCATCCAAATGACATCCATTTCACTGTTAATGATCAGCTCTTTTTTGAAATGCTATTGTTGGAGATAAGATCAAAAACAATCTCTTACGCTTCGTGGAAAAAGAAAAGCAATAATAAGAGAGAGTCCCACATTGAGACAGTGATTCAAAATCTTTTTTATCAAATTTCTCAGGGGGACTTAACAGTCACCGAAGAGCTTAAGTCAAAACAAACTAAGCTTATTGATCTGCGTAAAAAGAAAATGGAGGGTGTTCTTATTCGATCTAAGACCCGCTGGATAGAAGAGGGTGAAAAACCATCACGGTATTTTTTGAACATGGAAAAACGCAAGATGATTAATAAAACTATCAGTTCTGTTGTCAGAGATGACAACACTTATGCTAGGTCCTCCTGTGAAATCCTAAATGAGTCTAGGCTTTTCTATAAAAAACTTTATTCCGAGGCTGAAAACTTGAACGACAGCAATTTGAGCTGTGTTTTTAATGGAGTTCCAGTTCTCTCGGATAAACTGCGGGAGAGTCTGGAAGGTCCTTTGTCATACCATGAACTCCTAAATGCCCTAAAGGGGAGCAAAAATGACAAATCTCCAGGTTCGGATGGTTTCAGCTTCGAATTTTATAAGTTTTTCTTTTCTGATATTGCATGGTACCTGTTGCGTTCTTTAAATTATGCATACTCCTCAGGGAGTCTTTCAATTACGCAACAGTATGGTATTGTTACGATGTTGCCTAAGGGGGACAAGCCACGTCAATTTCTTAAAAATTGGAGACCTATTTCACTTTTGAATACCTCATATAAACTAGCCTCTTCTTGCATTTCTGATAGACTTAAAAAAGCTCTTCCTTTCATTATTCATGAAGAACAAAGGGGTTTTCTTAGTGGCCGGTATATTGGAGAAAATATTAGGCTGATGTACGACTTGCTTAATTTTACAGAAAACAATAATATTCCCGGTATGTTTTTGTTAATTGATTTTGAAAAAGCCTTTGATTCAGTTTCACACAGTTTTATTTTGAAGGTTCTTGAACAATTTAATTTTGGCCCTTCCATTCAGAAATGGTTCAGTGTTTTTTATAGCGGGGCGAAAGCTTCCGTTCTTGTGAATGGTTTTCTTTCCGAATCTTTTAAGATTGAAAGAGGTTGTAGACAGGGTGATGGTTTGAGCCCCTACCTATTCCTTTTATGTGCAGAAGTGTTTGGAATGTTGATCCGAAAAGACAAAGTGCTTAAAGGCATAATGGCTAGCGGTTGTGAATTCAGACTTTCCCAGTATGCTGATGATACAGTTCTTTGTTTAGACGGCTCAGAAGGCTCCTTTGAAAAGTCCTTTGAAATACTTGCGGCCTTTGCTAGTATGTCTGGCTTAAAAGTCAACATTGACAAAACTAATGCAGTTTGGATTGGTAGCAACAAAGGGCGTAAGAAAGGGATTTGTGAGCACATCAAAGTTAACTGGGTTTTGGCTGAAAACTCTTTCAGAGCCCTTGGTATAGACTTTAACACTAATCTTGCTAGTATGGTGAATTTGAACTACACCAAGGTCATTTCTGCTATTAAAAGTTTAATTGAGCAGTGGTCTAAACGTAACCTAACGGTGCTGGGGAGAGTTACTGTAACAAAGTCGCTCCTTTTATCTAAGCTTACTTTTCTTATTTTAACTCTCCCCAACCCGCCTAGCAATGTTATCAAAGAATTAGACTGTATGTTCTATAACTTTATATGGAAAGGGAATGACCGTGTGTCCAGGAACCAGATGATTCAAGGCTATTGTCATGGAGGAGTTAAAATGATTGACATGCATTCGTATATAAAAGCCCTTAAGGTCACCTGTTCCGCAGATTTCTAAATTCAAATAACTTGGGTTGGGTCACTCTTTTTTTGAAGATTTCGAACATTTTTATGATCCTCTAGCACTCGAGGGAGGCCACCAGGCATTGCTGATCTATTTAAAAGGGGCCGCAAATCAAAACCATTTTTGGATTGATGCTTGGTGCAGCTTTGTTAAGTGTCATATACCTGCCAGTCAAATTGACGCTTTGAAAAATGTGTTGTGGCATAATCAGAATATTATGGTCGGTAACAAACACATTAACTATAAACACTGGGCCAAAAAGGGTGTGAACTTCGTGTGTGACATTTTTGACTCGCAAGGTGTGGCTCTTTCTCTTGTGGCATTTCAAAGGAAATTCAGGGTCAGACAATTTTTTTTAGAGTACGGGGGTGTGGTCAATGCAATCAAACATTCCTTCCGTAATGTACTGAATGGAGAAACCTCAGAAATTGCTCGCCCTTTTTTACCATTTCATTTTGAGACTTTGTTGATGGATATAAAGGGCTCCACCGGTCTGTACAGTGTTTTCACCTCCAGCAAAAAAGTTGTGCACAAGTTTATTGTTAAATGGGAAGACAAAATTGGCGTGATTTTTCCGATTCCTCAATGGCACATTTTCTGTGGTTTACCCTTTAACTGTACATGTGACACCAAGTTACGTTGGTTCCAGTTTAGATTGGTGCATAGAATTCTGGGTGTAAATTCCTTTCTTTCTAAAATTGGTCGGAAGAATTCTAATCTCTGACTTTTTGTAAAATGGAAGAAGAGACACTAGTGCGAGAAACAGCGTCCTCTGAAGTGACGTAGTTTGCGAAAGAAGTAATTTTCCAAGAATCTGATTTTGAGACCTCGGATTTAGAATTTAAGGTCTCTAAATGTTTGTTTTCCTTTTCATTAATATTTCGCAACTTCGACGACCAATTGAGGTTTGTTATTTTATGCATATGTTGAGATACACCAAGTTGGAAGACTTGTCTTTGACAACTAAGTGTCCATAGTGTCTTTAACCCTGAGCTTATCCCTTTTCGTGATTACAAGCTGCCCTTCCATGGGCTTTGTATATAATAATCATCTTCGCCATTTTGCTGGCCATGGTAACCGACAGCCTGGTTGAGTAACCATGGAATTGATGGTTCATGTCAATGATTTGCTATGGTACGTATACAGAACATGATTATTTACTTGTTGAAATTTGCTATAATAACAAAATAAACACTTTGTACTATATGTACCTTGATATCATTGGAGACTAAAAAGAAACAACGGCAAAAAAAAATTCCTTTCCAAAGAATCTCGGTTTATTCATGTACATCGTCTAGTATGAAATGTATACATGTATATCACAAAAGACAACCTAACAATGAAATGATGTTTCTCAATATATACATGTACAACCTCATAGTAAATATACATTCTTTCTCCATTTTTGTAAAAGGCACTTCGACATAAAAATAAAACATGATTGTGAATTGAAATACCTGAATTAAGTGAAATTTTAATTGGTTAACAAATGTAACGGCATAACCAAACAACAACTAGATAGTGTTTTGACATTGCAATTTACCAATATTAGACCCATTGAAAAACGCCCAGCGTATTTGCACCCACGTCTCCTGTACCATCTGGTGTGCCAAAAACACGCACAAAAGGATGGTGCACTTGTTTACATGTACCCATCTCCAAACAATGCGCGTCTACCATTTCTTTTGTGCACGTTTTGACACCCAAAATAGCGGACAGGGGGAGACACGCATGTATGAGCGCCGCGCATTGTGCATAGGGTCTATTGGAGTGCCAGGCAATCCAAATCGTAAGCTTCTACCTCTGCCTCAAAGAATGAACACTGGCCTAAAGTGTCTGGACTTGACAGACGCACTGTGGTTAATGTAGTCTTGGTTCAGGACTCTCCTGAATTTGTAACAAGAAAGCGCGCTATCACCCCAACGCGCTATCAACCACGAACCGCTATCAGGACTCTCCTGGATTTGTAACAAGAAAGCGTGCTATCACCCCCAACGCGCTATCAACCACGAACCGCTATCAGGACTCTCCTGGATTTGTAACAAGAAAGCGCGCTATCACCCCCAACGCGCTATCACCCCCAACGCGCTATCAACCACGAACCGCTATCACAGGAGTCTAGGAACATTCGTTAAATCTCCCCCCAAAATCGGGGGGAAACATAATGCGCGTGCGTAGGTTTCCCGCAGAGCCCGCCCCTTTTTTTTGGGGGGGGGGGGAAAGATTTAACGAATGTGCCAAGACTCTCCTGTGATAGTGGTTCTCGGGTGATAGCGGTTAGTGGTTGATAGCGCGTTGGGGGTGATAGCGCGCCCTGTTGTGACAAATCCAGGAGAGTCTTGAACCAAGACTATGGTTAATGCTGTACACTTATGCTGCACAGTATGTGGCTCATTTCATGAGGTGGGACACTGTGATACACAAGTCATTATTATTATTAAAAGTATAACATTACAATTGTTGCACGCGTGACGGATCAATAGTGTGTTGTTTGTACACCTGAGGGGGCAAATGGTATTTGCCCCCCAAGGGTGTATCCAAGGGTGTACAAAACCCATGGAACTCATCACAGTGTGCAAACATTGTTTTGTTATACCATGGCAACATTATTATTCCTCTTCTTGAAGTTCTGTTGTCAACTTCAAACATTATTGTGCGGTCTAGGCATAGTTTAACAAGCAGACGAACAGTTGTTCGTTTAAGAAACAATTCTTCACTGTTCCCTCCAACCTGGGGCTGTTTTGTACAAAGCGCTAGGAATCGATCAATGTGGGGACGATCAAGGTAATGTAAACCGGTTAACAAAAATCATTTTACCCTACGCCAAGCGTTACGCGTATTGGCATCCTTAGCCATGTACATGTAACATGCGTCTTTGTATCAAATCACGTGATTGGTTCTCGACCAATAAACCTTCACAATGTATTACGCTGGTATAACAATCCCCTATAAGTATGAAAGTTTGTTTATGTTTTAAATTGTTTGAATGATGACAAATGTATCACTTAGATTTTCAAGTAACATTGAAACCGTGTCCTTCTGTTAAGTCTGGATTTTTGTTTGACAGCCTTTTCATTACTCACTATGCAAACTTACTTTCTGTACTACAAGGTGCAATGCACCAAGGATATTGAATCATGTCAAATGTATGAATGCTTTTAATGGTAAGGATAAATTAATGTCAAACCCAGTTTCCCAACCGGGTGGCACAGCCCATATTGCAACTCATACGACTCACAACATAAACTGATAATCTCATGGTATCTTAAACAAATGACCATCTAAACTACTCAACGTTAACTTCAGATATTGTACTTTTTATAACACTTGGTGTTTTTTTTCCGACATATAAAATCTACAACCTTCACCACTTATTAGAAAAGAAATATAAAAGCCAGGGGTGTTAGAATATTAAGTTTCCCTAGTTATAGTAAACCTCAAGCCAACCTCTAAATAACATCTTTTTAAGTATTGTTGAAATGAGGTTGTCAGCCAAAGTACTGCCATCTCCTTTAAAGACCCTAGACACTATTGGTTATTGTCAAAGACCAGTCTTCTCACTTGGTGTATCTTAACATAATGCACAAAATAACAAACCTCCAAAGTCGAAGGTGCGAGAGAATAATGGAAGAAAAACACCTTTGTCGCACAAGTTGTATGCTTTCGGATGCTTGAATTCCTGAGGTCTCAAATTTAATTCAAATATTTCAGTGAAAAATTACTTCTTTCTCAACAAAATATGTTGCTTCAGAGGGAGCCGTTTCTCACAATGTTTTATACTATCAACAGCTCTCCATTACTCGTTACCAAGTAAGGTTTTGTGCTAACAATCATTTGGAGTAATTACCAATAGTGTCCAGTGCCTTCTCGTGTGTACATTACTCCTGTGGTAGTATTTGTTGCAGCTCTTTGTTACGAACCACTTTATATTTGATAAGTTTTGAGTATTCTTTAAGAAGCTTCCTCCAATAGCAAGAGATATCCTCCATACGTAGATTATTCCAGATGAAGTCTCTCCCTCTAAAACACACAAATCAATAAATATTATATTACAGTGATACCAGGTAAAAGATTGTCATCATCATCACACATACTCTATGTTCCCAAGTTACGAAGACCATGCCTTTACCAGCTGCGCACCTTGTCTCTAGAATTTCTTGCCAGACGAGCTGAGGGACAAACCTGATATGTCAATATTCAAACACAACCTCAAGACTCATCTGTTCAATTTATCTGCTTGCTAGCATCCGGCGCCTTTGAATGGTACCATTCCAGATACTGTGCGCCTTATAAATTGTATGTTATTATTATTCAATATGAACCACAAGGGAAACTGACTGGGTAAATTTGTAAATGATTTTTGGGGTTGAACAAAGAATTGACTAGAGTGGGATTCGAACCAACGACCTCCGGATTAACGTGCCGGCGCTCTGGGTGTGATCCCTGGCTACACGGCAGTTAACGGTTGTATGGCTTCTGACTGGCACCCCCGAACAAAGATATTGACAAAATAGGGACACCGCCAATATAGGGCTAGATAGCTCAGTTGGTAGAGCGCCGGCACGTTAATCCGGAGGTCGTTGGTTCGAATCCCACTCTAGTCAATTCTTTGTTCAACCCCAAAAATCATTTACAAATTTACCCAGTCAGTTTCCCTTGTGGTTTATATTGATATCTGAAACAAAAAGTCGCATCCCCTTAAGGTGATCCCCTAGCTGCCGCTTCCCAGGTTGTATCGTAATTTGGGTGTGATCCCTGGCTACACGGCAGTTAACGGTTGTATGGCTTCTGACTGGCACCCCCGAACAAAGATATTGACAAAATAGGGACACCGCCAATATAGGGCTAGATAGCTCAGTTGGTAGAGCGCCGGCACGTTAATCCGGAGGTCGTTGGTTCGATTCCCACTCTAGTCAATTCTTTGTTCAACCCCCCCCAAAAAAAGTTATTATTATTCATTAGATTATGAATGGTGTGTTGCAAACACAACTGCCTCGCCGACAGAAATCTCATTCATCATTTGTGGCGTGTCGTGCCCAAGTAGATCAGACCACCAAACTCAAGCTCTGGTGTTTCAGATCAGCAGAGTGTGGGGTTGAGTCCCAGCACAAAATTTTGCTTACAAGACTAAGGTTACCGTACCAGCTAAACTAACATGTCGCAAGTACAATTTGTGACTGGTATCCTGCTCATTTCTGCTTAGCATAAAGGTGTTGGGAATTTTTTTTCTGCTTAAGCAGCTGTACGAAATAGGGCCTCAAACCAGTTTGATTTATCATAAAGATCATAATGCAATTCAATCTAGAAATAATTAGTTTTGAATCACCAAATGTCTTAAGGCCAACAGGGTTCAGTCCTGACATGTATCGAAAGATTTGGTCATAGCTTACCGTTTAGCTATATCCCTTGCAACTTGATCATTGGCTTTTGCAAATTCTATCAAATTCCTGTACAGAGAAAATCAATACACACAATTTAAATTCTAAAACCCATCACTACATACTCACTCACATATTACTGGAACTGATTACACTGAAGAAACAAGTGCTGGTAAAAGTTTTCACTTTAGCAATCATTAAGACACCAATGTATGGGAACAACCAACAACACTTTCAGCAGTTTCCAAAAACTCATTAAAGTTTAAACCCCTGGTTTTAAATAACATGTTGGGTGTGGATTAGACTGGAGGATATTGATGACAATTGAAAAGTTTGAATCCAATAAAGCTACATGGTCTAATTAAAGATATAAATCAGCATTTATTTGGTTTGACTTCAATACTGACAAAGTCTAAGTTTAGTCTCAACAAATCATCTTCAAGCTGATGCTCATTGTCCACAAAGCTCTTAATGGCAAGGCTCCCCACTACATTTCTGAACTGCTTCAAGTTTACACTCCATCAAGCAATCTTCAATCAAGTTCCTTGCTTCTCCTCATTGAACCCAAGTCTCCTCACTCATTGGGTGACAGGTCTTTTTCTTCAGCTGCGCCACGCATCTGGAACTCTCTACCACTTAATCTTAGATCTTGTCTTTGTAGCACAAAACTCAAATCTCTTCTCAAAACATATCTTATGTCACAGGTTTTCAAGGACTAATTTTGTTGTGTCTTTTTTTCTTTGTTTTTGTTTTTGTTTGGTCTTTGGTTTGTCTGCCCCTTGAACACCCAGCAGGGTGGATATCTGCGCATTACAAGTCTTATTATTATTATTATTATTACCTGGCAAGTAGATACACACATGGTGTTACCGCATATCCCAATAGTTATTTACAATTCCCTCATAAAGGTGCCCTTTACAAAAGAGAGAACCTTGCACCTTCAAGAAAGAAGCATCAGGCTTTCGATTCAAAACTGCTTGTCTTATAAAATCTCAGATAGTTCATACACATAAATTTGGGGTTTCAAAACCGTTGCCATAACAAATGTTTGCATAAAACTGATATATATTTACCTGGTTTCTTTGAGATCCTTAGACACGGGTATATAATGCACCCATGGTTTGAGAGCTGGGTAGAAGAATTCCAACCACTCATCACCAACATGGAATACTAAAGACTCGCACAGAAACAGATGCTTCAAGCGGAAACTGGCTGCCACACCACGGAAATTAAATAAGTACCTGAAATACAAAATAGTTCAGTCTATTTAACATTGAATTGGAATGAAAAGACCATTTTTAACCATTACATGGTGCTTTAAAGTAATTGGTTCCATACTTCAAAATATAGCTCCACAAACCTCGCAGAAAATATAGTGTTTTGATTGCTTTATAAATTTACTTTACGAAGGTTGGAGTTTTTACTTTCTTACTTTAACTTGCAGTGAGCTTTCAAGGCTGACCTCTTTGGCTGGTGGCAGATACAGAGACAAACAAACAAACAAACAGAAACGGACAGACAGACAGACAGACAGACAAGGAGATATGTAAGACGGATTGGAGTTCTTACTTTCACTTGCAGTGAGCTTTCAAGGCTGACCTCTTTGGCTGGTGGCAGATACAGAGACAAACAAACAAACAAACAGAAACGGACAGACAGACAGACAGACAGACAAGGAGATATGTAAGACGGATTGGAGTTCTTACTTTCACTTGCAGTGAGCTTTCAAGACTGACCTCTTTGGCTGGTGGCAGATACAGAGACAAACAAACAAACAGAGACAGACAGACAGACAGATAGACAGGCAGACAAGGAGATATGTAAGATGGGGCTGGACTTCTAACTTGTACTTGCAGTGAGCTTCAAGGCTGACCTCTTTGGCTGGTGGCATATACAGAGACAAACAAACAAACAGAGACAGACAGACAGACAGGCAAGGAGATATGTAAGATGGGGCTGGACTTCTTACTTGTACTTGCAGTGATCTTCAAGGCTAACCTCTTTGGCTGGTGGCAGATACAGAGACAAACAAACAAACAGAGACAGACAGACAGACAGGCAAGGAGATATGTAAGATGGGGCTGGACTTCTTACTTGTACTTGCAGTGATCTTCAAGGCTAACCTCTTTGGCTGGTGGAAGATACAGAGACAAACAAACAAACAGAGACAGACAGACAGACAGGCAAGGAGATATGTAAGATGGGACTGGACTTCTTACTTGTACTTGCAGTGATCTTCAAGGCTAACCTCTTTGGCTGGTGGCATATATAGAGTGTCCTGGTGAATGACAATGAAGAGTAAATTCAATTCATTATCATCAGGCATAATATTTGATCCTTAGAAATAAAGTAAGAAAATTTTCTTGAGTACAAGGGCTGACCTACTAGTTCACAGGAGTAGGGTTTGATGGATTCTTCAGTCAATTTAGTCACAGTCACAGTGGAAGAAAAAAATCAAACATGTCCATAGTGGGAACACGACTTAAAGGAACAAGTTGCCTTGGATCGGACGAGTTGGTCCATAAAAAACGTTTGTAACCGATTGTTATAAAATGCATGGCTGAAAAGATTTTTCAAAGTAGAATACAATGATCCACACCATTTTGCCTAGAAATTGCGTGGTTTTCCTTTTACTTTGCGAACTAATAGGGGAGTCAAAAATGGGAGTCAAAAATTTGACTCCCACTAATGGCCGACTGTGTTAGTCGACGAGGTAAAAGGAAAACCGTGCAATTTTGAGTGATACTTGTGTGGATCATTGTATTCTACTTTTACATCATCTTTCTACCCATATGCATTTTATAACAAACGGTTACAGAACGCTTTCCAAAGACCAACTCAACTGATCCAAGGCAACGTGTTCCTTCAAGTGCAATAAGGACTTCTGTTGCTACTAGCTCAGAAACAATCCAACTTACTGCATCTGATTTCCATGCTTGATTCTTGGTGTACTGTGCATCTACAAGATCCCCATCATCTCTAGAGAGTATAACCAATGGATCCCTTTCTGCAGTCGTCCTATCAACATCAACAAAATAATAGTATGGCAGGGTTAACAATATTAGGTGATTTGAGGCATCGATGGTGAGGTATCAATATATATTTGGTTTGCGGTAGACTATTTTTCTTTGAGAACTTGTCTTGCTTTATATTCTACTGCCGCAGAGTAGATTTTCGAAATTCTGGGAACTTCTAATTTCTAAAAATTTCTTGCTTTTTTACTACTACCTGACTACCTGGGCGGAACAAGATGACTAGAGCAAGATAATTGAAATGTTGAGAGCAATTAAGAACTCAATATATATTTGGTTTGTGGTAACACCATGTATGTATCTACTTGCCAGGTAGAGTTTGTTCTTTGCTTGTTATAGTCATCGTCAGTCTCCTGACGATGACTAGAGCAAGCTAGTCAAAACGTTGAGACCAACCCAAGAACTGACTCCGCGTTAGTACCGTTAATTACGATCCTATAAGCTAAAAAAGTAGTCCCAGCCTATTTCTATACCATCCGCCCAGGTAAAAAGTAGGACAATTCTTTTCAGAAGTGAGAAGTCTCATGAACAATCTACTCCGCGGTAGTAGAATTAAGCAAGACAGTTCTCAAAGAACAAACTCTACCTGGCAAGTAGATACACACATGGTGTTACCACAAACCAAATATATATTGAAACCTCACCATTTAATGCCTCAAATCCTATATAATTAAGAACTCTCTCCGCGGTAGCTAAGTTAATAACGACAAGCCAAAGTAGTAGTCCAAGCCAATTTTCTATACCTTCTGCCCAGGTAGTAGTTAAAAAGCAGGACAGTTCTTTTCAGAACTGAGAAGTCTCCCAAACATCCGATAAATCTACTGCGCCGTAGCAGAATAAAGCAAGACAGTTCTCTAAGAACAAACTCTACCTGGCAAGTAGATACACACATGGTGTTACTGCAAACCAAATATATATGTCCCCTCAATCCACTAAAGCTGAAGTAGTAGTCCCGGCTGATTGTCTACATGTACTTCCTATCAAGTTCTGTAGGTGATCATAAATGTGGTAGGATGGCCAAGGTAATACACTTGGGCTTTGGTGCAGCGAATCGTATTTATCAATTAGGGAGGTCGTTCTGAGGTCAAATATTTAAGCTCTTGGACTATTCCTGGGGAAATGTACAGGAGTTTCATCAATTCATCAAGTGGAGTGCCATGTAGAAGCTCAAGCCTGCCCAGTGATTTTTGTCCAGATGTTTTTGATCCAGCATGCAAGAGCATACTTCCTCAGCGCTGATCAAGCCGATGTCTTTTTTCAGGTTAATATAATACCGAAGTCTTATATAGCGCACGTATCTGCAGATACGTAACAAGGTACGCAAGGCGCTGGGTATATACAAACTTTCAGAAAGATAGGTAGTTGCAGTGACGAAATTTGAGACCCAATTATTTAGCAGCTTATAAGGGTTTTTAAAAGGTACTACAGCGCATACAGCAGCCGCAGCCACAGCCAGGAACACCGGGGCGAACCTTTTTTTTTTTTTTACATGCGTTACACAACACATGGGACCAACGGCTTTACGTCCCATTCGAAGCACGAAGCAATGGTTAAGTGTCTTGCCTAAGAACACAAAAGTCACGGCTAGGGATTCGAACCCACACTCTGCTGATCAGAAACACCAAAGTTTGAATTCGGTGCTCTTAACCGCTCGGCCAAGACACTTCCGTGTCTATGAAGGAATGACGGCAAACTTGAGGCGACATTCGCAGATCTTTTCAGGAGTTTAAAGTGAACAAAATGTATTCATGTTATGTTGAAGGAAATGCTACAAACTAACCTGGAACCTCTAAAGAAAGCCTTTGTTTCCTTCTGCTCCCATGGGATGTCTTTTGCTTCCCTGTCAATCAATCACAATCAAGTACATTCACATCGGATTCATATATACCTGAGAATATAGCTCATGCATTCTGATTGGTCGAGAGGAAGATCACAAGGCCATCTTTAAACATGTGAAAACACGGCCTGAGGAAATCGAGTCAATTATTCTTCCTGGGGCTAATGTTATCAAGAAAATGAAAGTCTCAATTGTGTACATATTTTTGTTAACTGAGCTGTAGTTTTTTTTTTTTTTTTTTCTAATGTCAGCTTCATTTAATAGTAAAGGTAATTTGGAAATTGATTTTAACATTGTTTTATGATGAACAGTTAACCAGTTAAACATCCCAACCCTAGCTTTGTTACACATATTGTGTGTACCCCACCACACATGTGGTTTGTGGTTTAAAAAAAAAAATTGTTAAGTATTTTGACATTTTTGCTTTTTTAGAGGTCAACTCATAACTTTAGGATTGGATGAAATGGGTATAAACAGCTTAAAAGTTAAAGAAAATAAACATAAACAGGCCTGGAATTTCATCTTTGAAAGGGCAAGGCCATTTTCGCTTTGAAAAAGGCTCTTCCATTGGAAAATCTTCGGGAAACTTTTGAAAGGGCACCAAGGCCAAGACCAGGGCAATGGAGGGAGAGTGCAATTTCACTTTGAAAAGGGCACTTCCATTAGAAAATTTATGGAACAATTATGAAAGGGCACCAAGGCCAAGCAACGAAGGCCTTGTGGCCTCCATGAAACTCCAGGGCTGATAAATGCACACCCCTATGTTTATGCGTAAAATAAAACTCAATGCATACTTATCAAGTGACTCTCTGAATAGGTCCCATCGCCCAAGGCCAGTAGGAAACAACGGCCATACAGCTGGGCCTCCCTCCCAGAAGGTCCAGGCAGGATACATGATGTCATAATGCTGAGAATCAACCTGGGCACATAACACAAACAAGCTGAGTTAAAGACAACTTGCTTGTCAATAGTTTCTTATGTTTCTCAGAGTGCAAAGAAAGACACACACTGTTGCTTTTTTAAAAGTCTACAACCGTCCAGTATAGATGGATAACACATGTCGTCAAAGACCACAATCTTTGACGACAATCATTGAAAATTGGTACCTCTTCACGCGTGCACATTTTATCAAAGATGGCGGTCAAAGCAATGGCCATTGTAATGAAATGTTGTAAGATGCATACAAAATAATAGTAATTCCACCCAAGGTTTTTGAAAAGGTTGACTTGATGCAATGCTGAGGTATTGCATAACACCAAGTGGGTAGGCCTACCTACTTGCTAGGTAAAATGTTCTTTTGAGAACTTGTCTTGCTTTATATCATATTTTCCTGATGATGACTAGTCGAAACGTTGAGACCAATTAAGAACTCACTCTTCAGTCGTGAAGTTAATAGAAGTCCCCTTGAACCACTAAAGCGAAAGTAGTAGTCTCGGACGATTTCCAATCTAGCACCCACATAGTGGTTAAAAAGCAGGACAGTTCTTTTCAGAACTGAGAAGTCTCCTGAATTCCGAAAATTTAATCCGCAGTAGTAGAATATAAAGCAAGACAAGTTCTCAAAAGAAAATAATCTACCCAGCAAGTAGATGCACACATGGTATTACCGCAAACCAAATACATGCACCAGTGTCCATATAAAGTGTTACAAATCATTGATGAAAAGAAATGACTTACTTTACTAAATGATAAAACTGGCTGAGGAGTCGTAAACTTCTGGCTCTGAGGCCAATCTCGCTCATTCAGAATAAACTCCATATCTGGTAACTTTTTAATGATTTGCAGAATAAAATGCTCAATACCTGCACATCTGTAACCAAAACAGAATCATTGGTTACATAGAAAACTTAGCAGCAATATGAATATGAACTGTGCATCAATATTCCAAGGAAGGTGTAACATTTCAAAGAAGGATTGATTGCAAAGTTAATATTCCAAGCCATTTAAATTGAAGCCAAAGTTTATTCAGCCAAAGCCCAGCCCATCCTTACATGGGCGAAGTGTTTTTAAACTGCGAGTGCAATCTGATGATTTGGTTAATGAATGCTGTGACCTACACCCCCTCCAATTAATGATCTAAGGTTGATAAAGGATCTTATTGTGTGTTAGCCTAATGGCAAGGATCTACTTGGATATTAATGATAAGGATCTTATAAAGTGTTAATGGCAAGGATCCATTTGGGTGTGGTGACCCATTTAAAAGCAATGTACTACATTGTGTGTTAGTAAATGTTCATTCTTATAATGGCATAGGAAACAAAAAACTTTCTTCAAAAGGGAACCGTGTTGGCTGACATACTTCTCCATAATTGCTTAATGTGAAAGAGCCAAGGATCTGCAAACTAACCTTTATGCTAAGTTGATGTAAAACCAACTCAACATTTTACTAATAAGAATTCTCGTTATGGTGTATAAATGAACACAACATCAGGCCTGTATGCTTCGTTTTAAAAGGGGCAAGAAGGGCATTTTCTCCTTGGTAAAAGGCACCCTATGAGGACATTGTAAATTTCTACTGGATCATTTCAAGGGCACCAAGGCAATGACCAGGGGGCACGGAGGCAATCACCTTCGTTGCCTCTGTGAAGTATAAGGCCTGCAACATTTTACTTTTATGAGAATTCTTAAACAAAACTAAATTGTTAGTTCAGGACAAAACTTGGTCTAGTTGATTTTTAATTGACTTCACTTGCCGAATGAACCTCCTAATGACCAACTAAGAAAAAGACTTTGTAGAACACTGCAACTATTCCAAAAATAAATTAATACTCCCAACCTATGATGATGATTGAGACATGCATGGTAGAAGTTTGAAGGGAAAGGTTTGTTTATTTGAAATGATAACGTATTGCCCACCTTGCAGAAAACATGCATTTCTTGCTGCGATACAGTTTGTGCTTGATGATCTGGTAGTGATTACCTATTCCTTTGGTTAGCGCTGCTTTAAAAACATCTTCACTTATGCCTCCTTTTTCTCTCCAAACGGCTAAATCCCTGTTTAAAACACTTAAACCAAGAATGTAAAATATATGGATTAGAACAATAACAAAGTACTGAGCATGATTACAATTATTACAAAGGCATAGATGAGATTTCACAAATATAAAAATTCCCCACAAATGGCTTGCACATGCAGTCCTGGGTTCACCCATAACTTGTTGTTGTAGTTGTAGTGAGCTTGGTTACGTAATAAACCATCCACCCATGACCGAGGCTTGGCCGCTGCACTAGGGCGACCAAGCCACGACATCAATCGTAGTCCTGATTTCAACGTGAGTGCCTGCCTCAATTTATTGAGTGTGTTCCACCCCCACTTAGGAAACAACAGTGCGCGACTCGCCCCTCCAGCCGAGGACTTCTTGGGTAATATACCTAGATACAACATAGTTTAACAGGTCCCAATGTTCGATCGAATACGGGTGAGACTTGCACAGTTTATCGACAGAACTGCTGTCCATTCATTTGTAAAGTACCTGTCATGACAGGTGCAGGTGTCGGGTTCACATTCTTCATACTGGCTCAAAGCAGAATCTACTGCATCTAAGTAGGGTTTCCATCTGGCATCTATATGAGAGAAATCATACAAGAAACACTGTATTACTGTTAACCCTAATTTTTTTAAAGTAATTTAGAAAGTTACACTCAAGGCACGATATACTTTTGGAACTCGTTCCACAAGTTAATGACCATGAAAACTTTCATCCAGCACACAATGGATCACAGAGGTCAAGTGGTTAGACTGCACGACTTGCAATCTCAAGGGAAAAGTTTCTGTATGGCGCCACCACTTTTTCATTTGATATGAAATAATATAGTATCTAATTTACCTCAATGAGATATCTCTTTTTGTAAAAATGAGTGAAAAAGTGGTGGCGCCATACGGAAAGTTATCCATCTCAAGATTGTGGGTTCGAATCCCAGTAACTGATGATTTCACAATTCTAGAATGAATATTTTTATCCTGTTACTGAATCACAATTTTTTTGATTTGTGCAATTCATAATATATACGCTAAGCCAAGATTTGTGAGAGAGACTGGCTGTTGGTAGCTTGGGGTTTATTATATCCCCTTGCCCTGTGGGAGTTTGCCGAGTTCCCTTGATCAGTGTTGATGTGAAACAAACAAACAAACAATGTAAATATGCACGCGCAAACCAGAATTAGCCCCACTGGCACTAGTACGGCCAAGCTCTTCAGGATTTAAGCTTAGGATGCTTGGCTATAGTTGCGATAACGTAACCCTCCTCCCGGCAGCCGGCAGGAGGAGGGTTACATTATTGCATGGAGCAATCGTAACTAGCTTGGCTACACACTGACACAAGGGCAAGTGGGGCTTACGAATTGAAGAACTTAAAATGAAATTGAAAACTGCAGGCATACAATTTTTTAGTAAAAATAGTAGTTTTAAACAATAAAAAGGGCGTTTTCAAATATTGCACTCATCATGAATAAAATTTGACTTTGACTCAATCTCAATTCTCAAGAAGCTCAACTCAACTCACGACTGTCACTTCACTTGTCAGTGTCAGTCAGTGTCAGTGTCAACAAAAGTTATCAAAACTAGATTCACTGCCAGCAGCATTTTTGTTTTGTTTACAGTCCTGACACTGGTGACAGTACTTTTATTATAAACTATATTTCCGCTAAGTATTTACTAGAAAAAGTGGGCCAAAACCCGAGTAAATCAAATGAAAAGTGGATTTGCCCTATTTATGGGATGGGCGGGGCCACACGCCGAATCAGGATCAAGGTCAAGTTCAGATTGATCGATTGAAAGTGCAATTGAATCACCTTGTGGTAAGTATTTCTTCTTTCCAGCTTCAAGGTCGTCTGTTGAGCCACATTCACCACTTTCTGCATTACATTCTTCTGCAGCAAAGACAGCTTGTACGAAAATAAATAGGACAAAAAAGGCGCTAAGTGCAGAGCGCTTAAAATAACCCATCACCATTTTGGACGTAGTAAGGAGTCTCGTAGTAGTAAGTGTGGTGGACGCGTGTACATTTGTTGGTGTCAAAACAATAAGAAGTACTTCCGGTCGGGTCGAAGACTACGTGACAAAGTCGTTCCCAGGTTGTAGTTTATTCATGTTAATATTTGTAAAGGGGATTGATCATTTTAGTTGCAGACAACGGATAAAATTTGCGCGGTTTAGACTAGGTGGCAGACTAATTACAAGCCAATGGTTGTATACGTTATCCGTAAATGCGAGTCTGGTTACTAGTGGTAGCTCCGATATTAACCTCGTACTCAACACATGCTTTTGCAATGCTTGCAGTGTTGTCGAGTAAGTCGGGTAAGTAAGTTGTGAAGTGAATTTTTTACCGTAATTTTACTCTGAATTGACAATGAATAAGAAAATAAAAACATATGAGTGCTAGTCGTGTAGTAAGATACATTCGAGTAAGTAAATATTATCACATCCTTGGGGTGCGATCTTGTACAAATAAATAAATGTAAAAATAAACTGATGAGTTTTTGTTTTGTGGTTGTTTTTCTGGAATCCGTTTTTCTTTTGCCGCTCATCATAAAATGATCATCGCTCTCTCACTACTTTCGTTCAACATCATTACATTGTGGTTGCCATGACAGGTAACAACACTACACGGTAACAGTCTAAGTTCTAACGGTCTAACAGACTCTATCTTCTAACATCTAACTAACCTAACTCTCAGTCACCTGTGTCTGAACTGAACACAGAAGCATCCGATCATGGTATACAATTTACAAACAAATAAACCATAGATTACTTTTTATTAGATCTTTGTGTGGGAAAAGTTTCCGTATGGCGCCACCACTTTTTCATTCGATATGAAATAATATAGTATCTAATTTACCTCAATGAGATATCCCTTTTTGTAAAAATGAGTGAAAAAGTGGTGGCGCCATACGGAAAGTTATCCTTTGTGTGCTTTGTTTTGTAATATATATACAAATTTAATGGAAAAACTACATGAAAAGTGTAAATTTTAAACCAGAAAAAAATTAACTTTCACGGAAAGCGGTCGGACGCCACATGTGACCTTGGCTTAAAAACTGTGTCTGGACCGGTCGCACTAAATACCGACAACTCACGACCCCTCATGACAACTCACGACAACAATTTTTAAATGCACTTTAACAGAACATTTGAACATGTCAACCGTTAAATATGTGCACAAGAGTCATATGCAGCAAAATCACTTTCAAACTGTTGAAAAAACTGTATTTTTAACTGTAAAAAAGTGTTTTTTACCCCAAATTTAGTAACGAACGGAAATACTCGCCATGTTGTCTTTCAACGAACTTGGACGATTCTATTACACCGCAGGGGGCAAGGGTAATTTCTGAGTTGTATTTTTTTCTTTTTGGTTTTAGCTGCTGTTTTTTTTTCTTGTTAGTAACTAAGCCGCCACTCTGGAATTCGAAGTTAAAAGGGGAGGTTTAAATATAATATTTTTTTAAACTCCATGAGAGGCACATAAAATGGTAAATAATCATCTTGCATATTGTATCACCCCTGCGGTGTAATGGAATCGTCCAAGTACGTCGAAAGACAACATGGCGGATATTTCCATTCGTTACTAAATTCATTTTTTTAACAATTAAAAATACAATTTTTCAACAGTGTGAAGGTGATTTGGGTGCATATATTTAACGGTTGACTTATGTTCAAATGTTCTGTTAAAGTGCATTCAAAAATTGTTGTCGTGAGTTGTCGGTATTTAGTGCGACCCGTTTGGACCAGTCCATTAGTTTAGGCCATGAGGATCAAAATTTTAGATTTGCGTCTGGGCATTTTTGAAATGACGTGAGGCTTTTTAAAATTTTTCATTATTCATTATTTTGCACACGAAGATGCGCAATCTTCATATTGCGCAAACTGGAGCTCGATACACAAATTTGCCTATTCTGCATCTTAGCGCAAATACAAAATTGCGCAGAATATTCTTGCGCAAATTTGTTGATTGCACTCGACAGATGAACGACAGCAGATGCGTGTTTTACTGCAAATAAAACGATCGCGATCGTAGTCACGATCTGCCTTGTGTAATAGTACTACTAATAAAATGCAAATATATAACCTTTTACCCTTGTTCGATGATTTGAACTTGAACATTGGTGATGCAGAGTCTTTTTTGTGAAAATAATGACATTTTTGGGCGGTAGCTTTCAGAGCATGCGGGCGTTGGATGCAAATCTAACATTTTCATTCTCATGGCCTGATGGTGTGATTAAGACAGAATTAGCAATAGAGAGCGGGCGTCATGTAAAGACCTTCAACTGTGAACACTGCAGTGAAGGTCTTCACATGACGCCCACCCTCTGTTGATAAGCGCTAAATCTACCCGTATCATAATGGACTGGTCCAAACACGGTTTTTAAGCCAAGTTGGGACCGACCGCTTTCCGTGCAAGTTAAAAAAAATCTTGTTAAAAATTCATACTTTTCGTGAACTTTTTCCATTACATTTCTAATTATATTAATACAAAGCACACAAAGTTCTTATATATCTTTGGTTTATTTGTTGCTTTTAAGGTATTTGAAACTTGTTGTCGGCGTGTTGTCGGCACTCTGGACTTGTTGTCGGCATTGTCAGCTTTTAGTAGGACCGGGAAAACAACTAACACAAACTAGACGGTTTGCGTAAACCATTTCCTTCACTGGAAGAAAAAACTGACTCAGTTTGAAATTGGCGGCTCCTCTGTTCACATATGGCCCAAAAGGTTGGCTTAAGATAGACCCAGTTACTGGGGCACTGTACTCCTTTTTTTTCAAAATTTGTCATTATACTAGTTTGACCTATAATGAATGAGAAGTTTGATTCAACCGAGTACGACAAGTTTTAAAAGAAGGAGTACAGTGCCCAAAAGACAGGGTCTAGCCTCAGGACGAGCCATGATTGGCTCAGTCAAAGCTTAACTACTGTGCCAGTCTTGGTTTATTTTTAACCAATCTTACGAGCCATTTGTGAACCCAGGAGCCAGCATTTTTGCCTAAACTTAGTGTTTTTTTACCCATTGAGAACAGCACATAATGATCTTGAGGCGAAGCCTGGAGTTTCAAAAACTGCTTGGAGTGTCAAAACTGCTTGAAGAATCGAGTGGAGATGGATTTCTACTTATACTTCTACTTTACTACTCGGCAAAGTCCCATGATTGGTAGCGTTTGCTTGAATACCTGTACCATAACGGCACCGACAGAAGGAAACTTCACTAGCTACTTACGACAAGGGCACAAATTAGAATCAAACGTATTAGAATCTTGTGAAAACTTCACTATCACTACCAGGAATCTGTACACTATTAATTATAACCTTGTTCATGCCCATGTGTCATTGGTTTAGCTGAACTGAAAATGATGTACAACGTCAAACGTACTATGTAGTTATTAAGATGGCAGTAAAGCTGACTAGGTCTGGCATGTCTGTTTGCTTGTGCGTCAAATCAGTAAGTGGTCTTCCACAAACCTTCTATTTCGGCTCATACATGCCTGAGCGAATAACATAAACACCTAATTCCTTTCTATTGTATCCTCAACTCTGGCAGACTCCCCATTAGAAAATACATAATTAGTTGACAGTGTACTTGTTGTAATTTCTTGCAGGTTGTTGGAACTGAAAGAGAATCTTTGGTATTAACATCTTAAACCAGATCCAATATTGAAACATGTCTGGAAGAGCAGGTGAGTTCATATCAAGTTATGTGTTGAGCCCCCATTCATACTTCCTGCGAATGTGAATGCAAATGTTGACGCAACAAATAATTCGCGGCAGTTCATCTCTCCGAAAGGAGCGTTGAGATGTCAAATTCGCGTCAAATTTGCTCCACATTCGTATGAAGTACATGTATGAACCAGGCTTTAGTTGTATTCAAACAATTATAACTAATGTAGAAATAGAAATCAAATAATAAACCACAAGGGAAACTGAGTTGAGGAAAGTTTACTAGAGACCTCCAATCCATAAAGGGCTATAGCTCAAGTTAGTGAAGCGCCAGCATGTTAACCTGGGGGTCGCTGGTTCAAATCATGCTCTATTCAATCCAAATTGACACAAAAATAACGACTACGTAGGACAAAGGGATGGTACCAATATTGACTGCTCCGAGTGCTAGGGTTACGAATCCCGAGGTGATCCCCGGAGCATTTCAATTTTCCCTAGGCGCAGAACGGTTGAGGGATCACCATTTTTGAAAGGGCTAGGGCACCAAGGCATCTTCTACTTGGTAAAGAGCACCCCAGGAGGAAATTTTAAATGGCATGGAGGCAATCGTCTTTATTGCCTCTGTGAAGTACAGGCCTGCTCCTTTAGAAAAGAGCAGCCCAAATACATGTAAATCTAGATTAATTCTGATGGTTTACTTGTGACGGGAATATTGTATCCCAGTTATCTACAATGTGTGTGTGTTATTGATTGCAGGAGGAAAGAAGAAGCCTCTGAAGCAGCCCAAGAAGGAATCTAGAGAGCTTGATGAGGTAATATAAAATGCCACACTCATTCCATTCCGTCATTACTCCTTTTAACATCCATTTAACATCCATGCCTGTTCCAGTGATAAGGGAAAAATGTTTGTTGGACATGCAGTCTACAAAGTCACAAATAACAAAACCGCCCGAGTAAGACTTTGGAGGATTAAGGATTGTTAGAGTTAATCTTTTCATACAAAGCATGTTGTGGCCGAGCGGATAAGAGCACCACATTGAAGCTCTGGTGTTTCTGTTCAGCAGTGTGTGGGTTCGAATCCCGGTCGTGATACTTGTGTCCTTTCCTTTTGCAAGACACTTAAAGGAACACGTTGCCTTGGATCGGACGAGTTGGTCTATGAAAAGCGTTTGAAACCGTTTGTTATGAAATGTATATGGTTAGAAAGAAGTTTTAAAAGTAGAATATAATGATCCACACAAGTATCAGTCAAAATTGCACGGTTTTCATTTTACATCGCGAGCTATCACGGTCGGCCAGTTATGGGAGTAAAAAAATTGACTCGACCAGTGCACTTATCATAAAGAGAAGGGGTTTCGCCCCGGTGTTCCTGGTTTGATTGGCAGCGTATTGCGCCACAGCTCCTTGAGCATCACTGAGTGACGGATATGTCCGCTATATAAGAAACCATTATATATTTGGTTTCCCGTAACACCATGTGTGTATCTTCTTGCCAGATAGAGTTTATTCTCAGAGAACTGTCTTTCTTTATTCTACTACTGCGGAGTAGATTTATCTGATGTTCGGGAGAATTCTCAGTTCTGAAAAGAACTGTCCTGCTTTTTAACTACTACCCGGGCGGAAGGTATAGAGGAAAATGAAGATTAAGAAAAGTAGTGATATGACAACCTCCCGTGATACAACCTTTTTTTTTCTCTCTGTAGGATGATTTACAGTTAAAACAGAAACAGAAAGAAGAGAAGAAGAAACTGGAACAAGCCAAAGCAAAAGCCTCCTCGCAGAAAGGACCTCTCAGTAAGTCTTATTTTATTAAACTTTTTATTAATTTTTTTTATCAATACACCGATGTGTGTTAGCACTGTATACTCAGGCTCCCGAGTCCTGTGAAAAAATATCACAGGCATATTACTCAGGTGGGATTCGAACCCACGACCCTTGCCATTCTAGAGCAGTGTCTTACCAACTAGACTACCGAGGTTGCCCGGCAGCTAGAGGCAGTTCGAATCCTATATGTTTTGGCAGCGGGTACCGCAACCATATAATAGATGTTAAATTTGCATCCGGATAAAGAATATTAATTTTTTGGTTTTTACCCATACTCCGATGTGTGTTAGCACGGTATACTTTCCCGAGTAACATCATGTAATGATAATCTCTAAATGAGTTGGGGTGGTTCTGAAAAGAACCGTTGTTTCAACCCGACGTTTCAATCTTGTGTGTAACATGCAATAATTCAGAACATTTCTTCTTTATTCAGGTCAAGGTGGCATTAAGAAATCAGGAAAGAAATAACAGCAGGTGTTGAGATGGATTCTTTCTTCATTGTTTGGCAACATGAAATAGTGGTGTATTGATTATTGTGTGTCCAGCCGTCGATTTCACCAAACTCTTCCTAACTTAGGATTAATCTTAGGACTTAAATCGAGTTAAGTTCCGTAGCCATAGACCTTAGGGCGCATTGAACCCATCCTAAGTTAGGACGAGTTACTCATCCTAACTTGAGATGGGATTAATTCTAGCGTTTTGTGAACTCGGCTGCAGGAACAGAGCCCAATTTCATAGAGCTGCTTTAGCACGAAAAGTAGCTAAACACAACAAAATTTATGCTTACCAGAACAGGGTTACCAGCCAAAATACCATGTCACATGTACACTTTGTGACTGGTATCCTGTTCATTTCTAGTAAGCAGAGAATTGTGGAGCAAGCTCTATGAAATTGGGCCCAGGTTACGCAGACTATTGAGTTTGTTCATCAAGCCTGTCTTATACATGTACTACTATTGCTTAAATCATGTGGTTCACTCAATCTGGGGACAATGTATGTGAGAATCAAACTTTGATATTCACAACTTAGTTTTATGGGCAATAACCAAGTAATGGTATACTTTACAAAATATTACCCACAAGGTTTTCAATTTTTCTTTCATTTTACTCCTTGAATGTTTAGCATAGGAAATATAGCTCCCTTTTAGCTCACTGCCATTTTTTAAGTCAAATTGCGTGTCAAGATATGTTGCACATCTAACTATGCATGCATCTAGTCATGCGCGCATTGCTTAAAATACACAGATAATGTGACTCTATAAATGGCACAACTAAGATGGATTACGAGTGTGGACACCAGGGCCCAACTTCATAAAACCTGTAAGCAGTAAAACTTGCTAAGCACAAAAAATGGTTACTAATCAGCATACAATGCAGTTATCATTGCTGTCACTGGTGTACCCCGGTCATTTCTTACTTAGCCAAGAAATTTGCTAGGCAGAATGGTTTATATGCTAACAGCTTTATAAAACTTGCCCCAGGTGACTTGGGTCAAAAGACAGTGTATTGAGTACTCGCCATGATTTTCATGTGTTTTATAGGAGGTCTTTTTTATCAAGAAATAATTATTTTGTTCTTCTAAATTGTGGTTCAAGGCAAAAAAAGCTGCATAAATCCTACTTGTTTGTACAATATAACTAGGGCTTACATTCATTCAAACTATCTTAATAAAAAAAATGTACATGTGCATGCTACTGAACAGAGAGGACAGTGTAACAAGTAACTTGTAGAAACAAAACCTGTCTGACTGTCAAACGCTGCTTTTGTGAAAGTTGTTTTTTATAGAAATAATCTCTTGTCCGCTATTGAGGCTTGTTAAGGAACACCCATGGCTATATTATCATAATGTTACAACATTGTTCTTGTTTTGTTTTAAATGTTTGTGGTAAATGCAAAGAAACATGGAACAATCATAATCATCAAAGCAGAGGTTGCCCTAAAGTACATTCATTAAAAGTTAGGATATGATGTACTCTTCTTAATGTCGAGGGAAACTGTTTGATTGTATTTTTAAAGGCATTATTTGTCAGTATTGGAATCATCTATGTACATTGTACAGCATACAAGGAAGTTTTCTGAAATCAGTATCTTGGGTATGTAAAGATATCTGGCTAGGAATCAGCAATACAAGAAGGCTACTACATGTTAATTGGGTGATGAATCAGAGAAATAAAGAGATATTTTAAACCGATTACTGTCAACCTAGTGTTGATTTCTTGTTTTTTTTTCTGAATAGTGCCTTTAGACAACAGAGGGTCTGCAGTTGTGTTGTAGCAGGCCATTGTAAAAGTGACATGTTGCCTTGGATCGACACAAATAAAGCTCAAAATTGTTTTCCCTTGTATGTCGTGAACTAACATGGCACTCTAATTTGTGGAGTCAAATTTTTGATTCCATAAAGTTGCCGACTGTGTTAGTTCGCAAAGTAAAAGGGAAAACATGCAATTCCCAAACATAATTTGTGCAGATTTGCAAGCGTGCATGTGTGCGAAGTGTCAATGAAACTAAGAGAATAAACATGCGATACAGCTCAAACACTAGTTGTACACCATATATGCTGGTTTGGGGCCACTTTATTCGCTAGTTTCCAGAAATGGTCCTTTATCACTTGTTAATTCATCCCCATGTGATTGGGTTTTGATCGGGTCCATATGGACCGGTGAAAAGCCGAAGGACCAGTGAAATGACAAACTTACTGGTCCCTCTCGCTATTCACTGATAATAGGAGAGTTTTGGGGGATGTGCACATCACCAATGCACATCAAGAAGACGCTCAAGATTACACATATAGTCAGCAAAATGGTAGTATTTTATTGTTCCTTTGTTTTCTTTGTAATAATTTATACAAATGGCAATAAATTGTAAGTATGCAAGAACTGTATACACCAACAATATTTACATAAAACTGGAAGACAAATAAGTAGTTTCTTCATTTCCCAACCTATACTGCATTAATCAAAAATCTTGAATTAAAAACAATCTTAATTGTTAGAATAATTTACGTTAAAACAAGTAGAGAGCAAATGTATGCTAGAGACATTGGAACTAACAGATGCATTCTACGAACCATGTTGGAACTAGGACACACTATTGGTTGGTACCCTTACTTAGGGTGCGTTCGATAAGTGTCCATGTGTTGACATGTTGACCCCACGGTGCTCACTTTGTTGAGCCCCTGACAAGAGCTAAATGAACTATCACTCACCCTCTCATAGTGACGTCATGCACCTGGGGCCAGCCCCAAGTGACCCACTCCATAAGCAGGGCACTTGGGACTGACCGGGGTGAGCCCCTGGAATGACGTCAAAGCTATTTGAACGTACCGGGAGCAGACCGAGGTCGACCCAGGGAAGCTAATCTAACGCACCATTAGTGTGCATGGTGGCAAGTTGTCATCAACAAGCTAATAATAATATGAATCAAGCATATTAAAGGCAGTGGACACTATTGGTAATTACTCAAAATAATTATTAGCATAAAACCTTTCTTGGTGACGAGTAATGGGGAGAGGGTGGTGGTATAAAACATTGTGAGAAACAGCTCCCTCTGAAGTGACCTAGTTTTTGAGAAAGGAGTAATTTTCCACGAATTTGATTTCGAGACCTCAAGTTTAGAACTAGAGGTCTCGAAATCAACCATCTAAACGCACACAACTTCGTGTGACAAGGGTGTTTTTTTCTTTCATAGTCATCTTGCAACTCCGTTGACCAATCGAGCTCAAATTTTCACAGGTTTGTTATTTTATGCATGTGTTGAGATACACCAAGTGAGAAGACTGATCTTTGATAATTACCAATAGTGTACACTGTCTTTAAGTGAACTTGTGTCAATTGAGATAATTTCTTGACATTACATGCATCATTACTTGAATATATGGGTAAACAGTTTTTGACAACTCAAATAAAATTTGTAACCCAAAACACTCCCAACAATCGTACAGTTCCAAAATCCAAAATGTATAGCCTTTCAGTAAGCAGTTACATGCAAGTCTTAGTAAAATATTTTACACATGTTCTTGAATAAATAATGATTACAGAACCAATGCCTAACAATGAGTTTGGTTGGTTGGTTGCCACATTTTACTATTTACTATTATTATATAAACAAAGGATGTCTCATAAGTGAATTCGTAATCACTGTAGCTCACAAGCCTGACATTGCCTGAGGAAACCTGTAAACAAGGGTGCTTGCTATCGCTATGTGAACCAGAAACACCTGGGTTAACTCCTACTCTTCCACGCCAAGTGTCCTGGGTTCCTTTCCTAGTACATTGGACCTATGGCTTAAAGGCAGTGGACACTATTGGTAATTACTCAAAATAATTATTAGCATAAAACCTCAATTGGTAACGAGTAATGGGGAGAGGTTGATAGTATAAAACATTGTGAGAAACGGCTCCCTCATCTGAAGTAACGTAGTTGTTAGAGAAAGAAGTAATTTTCAACGAATTTGATTTCGAGACCTCTGAAATACATTTTGAGGTCTCAAAATGAAGTATCTAAAAGCACACAACTTCGTGTGACAAGGGTGTTTTTTCTTTCATTAATATCTCGCAACTTTGAAGATACACCAAGTGAGATACACCAAGTGAGAAGACTAGTCTTTGACAATTACCAATAGTGTCCAGTGTCTTTAATGTCCTATGAAAGTCTCAGGAAATAAACTTAAATGCACATTTCCTGCTAGATAAATACATATCTCCACTTTTGTTTTTACATAGTTGACACTTTCTGAAGCAGATAAAAACTGAACAAATTCAATTTATTTTTAGAGCATTTTGTTGGATCGACGTTAAACCAATGTTGGTATGAGAGAGATTGGCTGTTGCCAGCTTGGTGTTTATACAGTTATATCCCTTTGTGGGAGTTCCCTTGATGGGAAGATCATTCCAACAAACAAACAAACAAACAAATGGTTAGTTACAGGATCAATGCTCGAAGCAAATATTGCGTTCTACTCAATTATTACTAAATATTTGCCCTTCACCGACACAGCTATTTAAAAACATTACATTCTTTATGAATTTTTCTAAATGAATTTCAATTAGTAAATGTATATTGTCCCCAAACCAAAATGGAAGAAACTTTAAATAAATAGTGAACTTGCGGGTACAACCATGCGTAAACTTCTTTTGAGGGAGTGTCGACTCTGAAAAGAGCCGGTGTGGTCATGGCGTTTCAAATAGTATACTCGTTTTCAGGAGAAATAGTTTCTTCCTATGTATCCACACCATGCAAAGCCTCAATCAAACAATATGGAAGCGACTGATCCCATCGACAAACTTAACTGTCTCAGACAATTAAAATAAAACTGTGAAATTGATGTACATAAATTAAGAAACACATGCAGTGAGCTACAACCAATACCAAACATTCAAGCATTTCAATTTGAAGACCTGTATTTCAACACAAGCTAAAAAAACAAATGAACTTAAGGATTATTGATGTAATGCTAAGCATCTTCCTAAAGTGTTTAAAAAAGAGAGAACAAAAATTGTATTAAAATTGTATTAAGTTAAAGCCGATTCCACCTTCAGACCTACAAGAATTGCTGTATCAGTTTATTACATGTATTTACAAACTATATCCTTCAAAATGTTTAAACACGCCCTTATTAGATAAAAAAAAAAACCAATGAATTCAAAATAAAATCGATTGAAAATATTTTTGACTGAGTGAGGGTGCTTTCCGCAGTGAAATTGCTTGCATCACATTCTATATTGACTGCCTGTATGTTACTTTCTTGTATCAATGGCCAAATAGATAATATTGACAAAACCAATGAAAAAACAGTTGATTTGTTTGATGTGCATCATATAAATTCAATCACGCTCTCACAAGGTCATAATAACTGCGAATTCATCACTTTTTAAACTCCCAATCGCAAAACCACAAAATGATTGAAGTTGAACAATCTAGAGCCATGTCCATACCCCATACATGTATATGGAACACAACAAGGTGCACAGTATTGATGAACTGTGTTAATATTAACAAGTGAGAAAAAAAAACCTGCTTACCAACCAAAAGGACCAACGTGGTTTGAATGCAAAAAATAGGTAATAGCCTAATGCGTTACGACCCTAGCAAAGTCCTCCTCGGAGGCTTACTGACAACACAACAAACAAGAACAGGTCACTAAGTGAAACAAAAGCAGTGAAGTGGAAACACATGAATGGAGAGAGGGAGAGTCAGAAAGCCCCCAGAAAGCGAGGGCTTTGCTCTTTTTTTTAAAGACTCTGCTTGGAGAAAGACTCTGCTAGGGTCGAAACATCAGGCCATTAACTATTGTTTTTATAAAAGCAAGTAACGCACTCCCCCCTTTCAAAATGGCCGACTACTCCACTATTAATCTAGTAGGCCTAGGGCCTGTAATATTTGAACACAACTATAATACAAGTGCAATAAGTGATATTCACATTCGGTTATCATGCATTTATTCAAATGACTTGTGCTGAGCACCCTCCATAGTTGTCTCTGATATTCTGTTAAAGGAGCAAACCATCTGTGATGAGTTCCCAGTCCGACATGAAGCCACTAGTGTAGTGACGAAATGTCAATGAACAATTTGTGAGTTTTTTCTCCATTTTTCATCCATAAATTGGAATTGGTAAAGTGAACATCTTCACTGAAGTGAGTATGCCTTATTCTTGTTCTGAGTGTATTGTTCTCAGGTCATGCCCTCATAGTTTGGGCGTGAGAACAGTGAACTTTGGTCAAGAACACAGCGCTCCAACTCAACCAATAAGTACAGATATTAACAATACATTTCATCCTCGCTGAGTCTTGAATTGTGACAGCCGGCCATTTCAAAACCCAAATACATTTCTATAATTTTATGTCTATAGCTGGTAATAATTTTGGGAAAAGTCAGTTTTCTTTGTTCGACACAAAATTAGTAAAAAATTTACCCAGTTATTTTCCCATGTAGGTTTATACCTTGATACCTCTAAGTTTCTGTTAGACTAATCATTGCACCATACATACATTAGAAAAGGCACATTGATTTTGTGTGCAAACTCTTCCATTATTTGATATTACACCCCTCACACACCAACAGAATTGCACAAAAATATAATCATTAGATTCAGTGAATAAGTAAAGGTTATCCATGGGGTAATGTGGTAATCCACTAACCTACCGAAGCGGCCTCAACCTTTAGGCAACTAGTTTGATATTTACTTTCAAAAATAGGCCACCAAGTTTCTTTAGCATATTAGAAAGAGAAAAGGCACAAATTGTTTACTTGTTAAAAAAAAAAAAAAAAAACATTATAAATTTACGGCCAATAGTAATGCAACAGTGTTACTTTGTTTTGCATTTAATTTAACCAGAACTGACCATTTTAGCTTCAACATTGATAAATAAGTCCAAACTCACGATGATGATCATGAGTCTATTGTAAGTGGTGGGTAGCGGTTTTATGAGTCTTGAGTAGCGATAGATATCTTGGAGTTGCTCAATGAGTACTACATGTTGTGTTGATAACACCCTGAGTTCCTCTGAGTGTTTTGAGTATTGATGAATACCAGATATTAACAATACGTTTGAGTTTCTCACTGGGCCTTGACAGATACCTTATTTTAACGAGTCTTGAGTTTTGAGTTGTACCTAGTGCAGTGAGCGTTGGAAGGCACTCATCCACTCATCTCATCTTGCAGAGCAGAACGACTACTCAATATAAAACCAGCTACTCGAGCATTTCCTGTTGAGAAATCAAGCAAAATGGATGTTATTGCATACTTCGTTATTTTTTAGTGCGAAATTTAAAGACCTGCTTGAACGAACATGTCAAGTCGTGAACGTTGCTGAAAATGTTTTCAATGAATAAGGAAATCAAGTCATTCGATTATAAATAGGTTTTAATTGTGTAAAAAAAAATCATTTTGAATGCCCTTATCCAGAGCTTTTCTGAGAGATTTGCAAATCCCCTTTACGTAATCACTCTCAAAACATCATATTTAAGAGCTCCAATTTGCAAAGCCACTTTGTTGCAGCGTGGAGGTACAGCAAAGTAAACTCCCAGACATGACGTCAGCAGCATTGTCCTTTGACTTGCGCCGTCAACGGTAGAAGTGTTTTTAGTTGTTCAAAACCTTTATGTTGGGGCCTAATTTCTTAATCGATAATTACTAAAAATTCAGAAGTGTACACATATCAAAATTACATTAAAATGGTTAACAAGTGCATTATAAACATGTTAAAATACCATTTCCGGTGAAAACAATCCGCCCAGGTAGCTGTTTAAGATCGTTATTTTGTGCCTGCAGCTCAAAATGTACGCAATGCATCCTTCAAGTTGTGTCCTCTTGTAACAGCTGCCTGTTTTCAGAGGTAATTTAGCCAGTCCCAGCGACCTTGATAATTCTTCAGAGACCACAAGGTTTGACCATGGACCAGGTAACATAGTGACTGGCTTCTAAGTTCTATGTTGCATTAGATTGCCTGGCCGCTCAAGTCTACGCTCAGCATCCGACACTACTCGCCTCATGGAACCTAACTCAATCACATTTTGCTCCTCACACCTGGAACTCTCCACCTCAATTTGGAAATCTGACTCTCTTCAAACATTTAAGAAGTGTATAAAACATTCTCTATATCCTATTTAATGCGCTGCGTTCTTGACGTAGTGGCGCTATAAAAATGCCCTGTGTGTATGTACAGTATGTATGTATGTAATGAAGTTAATATGAGTTTGTTCGTACCTCATCTGATGAGTCATGGAATGTAGGTTGAGTTTCTAAATCAATAATCTTGTCCAGGGCATCTCCTTGACTGAGCTGAGAGTAGCGATACGACTCCAAGCTGTGGAAGTAAATAAATTGAATCAAATGTTTTCGATTTGAATTGAAACAGTTCATTCACAATTAAAAAATGTATTCATGGGCAGAGGCGGAATTAACACATCTGTTCTTGTACACATTTAATACAAATGTTTTTTTGTTTTTTTTATTAACGGGGGAAGTAAAAATAGCAAATCAAAATTGCACTTTGTAAACCCTTATAAGGTGCTAAATAATTGGGTCTCAGAATTCATCACTGCAATAACCTATATTTAAGCGCCTTGGGTACCTTGTTTGGTGCTATATAAGATGTATAAGACTTCAATATTATTATTATTATTATAAACAAGACAAGGTGATACCGCAGAATGTCAAGAAGTGAAATGTTTGTGATCAACTGTGAAACTTACTTTTGTTTATGGCAGGGCAGCTTATTATGTCTGTGTAGAAGAAAGAGCAGACCTCCGGAGAACAGAACAAGAACCAGTAGAATCATCACAATGGCTGCTGTCTTAGGTGCACCCTCCTGATTGGTGGAAAAATGGATTAATTATCAGATATTTTATCAGTTCAACATCCATTTAATATAAATGTTCGTGAGATTTGGCATTAAACTGTTTCCATCTTGTTAAACTATTTCTGTGACGCCACTCTATTGGTGAAAGTTTAGATTTTTTTCACGAATCTACACTTTGTTACGAATCTACAGTTGAGTGTAGATTCATGACAAACTTTAGAAAATAGTTCAACTTGAAAGTTACTGTCTTTTCAAATTAAAAGATAGCATGAAGTGCAACCAAAACACAGCTGAAAATATGTTATTACTTTAGTGAAACCATTTATCGTTAGCTGAGCAAACTGATGTTGATATTTAAAAAATGTGACCAATTGTCGTTTGACAACGTACGCTAGTGTTGTAACTATTGAGAAATCCAATTCATTGAAACTGTTATATAACCAATGGGGGGAATAGTTGAAGTCAGAGAATAAACTCTAAAGTGTAGATTCGTGAATACAATGTACTCGTCTTCGGCTCATACATTCCATTCACGAATCTACACTTTCTCGTCCATTCTCCTTAACCGAACTTTCTAGCATTTGTCTTATTCTTCATGTTCTTAGGAAACCACTAAACTATTCCTTAGTTATCTTACCTGGTTAGCTGAACTAACGTTTTTACATTTCTCTTGAAGTTTATTAAAGCTCCGCTCTGGCTCAAAGCCGTAGACACACACATCGCCAGGAATCTTACGATACCTACCACAAATAGAAACCAAAAAATTGCAAATAACTTGTATTGAAATTCTAGTGTAGTTAAATACTTTAGACGCCCTTCGGTGTGAAAAGCGCTATATAAAAAAAAATTGTTATTTTTATTATTGTATTATTAATTGTACTGCATTAGAGACACTGGACACTATTGTTAATTGTCAAAGACCAGTCTTCTCACTTGGTGTATCTCAACATATGTGGAAGTGTCGTGGCCGAGCGGTTAAGAGCACCGAATTCAAACTCTGGTGTTTCTGATCAGCAGAGTGTGGGTTCGAATCCCCAGCCGTGACACTTGTGTCCTTAAGCAAGACACTTAACAAATGCTTCGTCCTTCGGATGGGACGTAAAGCCGTTGGTCTCATGTTTTGTGTAACGCATGTACAAGAACCCAGTGCACTTATCGAAAAGAGCAGGGGTTCGACCCGGTGTTCCTGGCTGTGGCTGCTGGATGCGCCATAGCACCTTGTAAACCCTTAGAAGGTGCTAAATAATTGGGTCTCAGAATTCATCACTGCAATAACCTATCTTTCTGAAAGTTTGTATATATGCTTGGCGCCTTGAGTACCTTGTTTGGTACATACTTGCGCTATATAAGACTTCGATATTTTTATATTTTTAATAACCAGCTCTGTTTCACATTAATCTCAGGTATTACAAGCAAACTATCTTACCCCCATGTAGTGATTTGCTCCTCCACTCCATTTATGCAGATATCAAGGTTTGAAGGATCTATACCAGGGCTGACTTCACATTCATCACTGGCAATGTCACGACTGAACCCAAAGTCACTACATATCAACAAAACATACAAGTAATTAGTGTCAATTATGTGTTCTGGTAATGGATATATGTAGACGCATTGCACAATGCACATCGCATTTGCACGCGCGTTTCTTTGGGGTTCAAAACATGCACAAAAGGATGTTACATGTGTTTACACGCGCAATGGTTCGTAAACATGTGGACTATCCTTTTGTGCACATTTTGACCCCCAAAATTGTGAACAGGAGATATGCGTGTGTGCGCCTGCGCGTTGTGCCGTTGTTCTATACATTAATAAGGGAATCAATGTGTGGTGAAGAGGTTTTCAACTAGTGGTTTAATCCCAACGAGGCCTGGTTCTTGATAATTTTACCGAGACGAAGTCAAGGTAAATTATAAAGAACCAGGCCTCGGGGGGGTTTAAACCACTAGTTGAAAACCGATTCAACACACTTTATGGGAAATACTCATTTATATAGTGATTTAGTTCGCCTAGGCTGCCGTGTAATTTTTGTATAACATTTTTCTGTTGAATGAATGAATGAATGAATGAATGAATGAATGAATGCTAGTTACCATTCATAGTCATCTTTATTGCAGAGACACGGCTCAGAGCGCTTGGGTGTGTTTTGATGAGAATAGCTCAGACGACATCTTGAATCTGGCTTCACTCTCTCAAAGGTTTCTTTCAATCCAAGAAGGCAGCCTTTTTGGTTATTGGACTCATGGGGAACCCATTCTATCAAGTTTGATGCTTTACCTGCAAAAAGATAAGGATTGTGAGGAAATCAAAAACTTTGGTAACAGTGCATTATTCTTTAGTTGCAGAAAGACACACAAATAAACAGAATATAGATTACATGTAATACTTTAAAATAGGTTGGTACTGAGATGTTAATGATATCTGATACAACTGATCGGTTGTGACATTTGTGTCCTTGAGCAAGATACTAACTATAATTGCTTCTCTTCACCCAGGAGTATAAATGGGTACCTGCGAGGGTAGAGGTTGATATTGTAAATGAAAAAACATTCGGAGCGCCACGGCAGCTCAGGGCTGTATACTCCCTATTGGGAGCTGAGAAAGATTAAAGGAATGTTATTGACCCAATGACCAGGGCACAAATGTAAAGCACATTGATACGGTTATTGTAAAATGCGCTATATAAAAATTTGTTACTATTATTATTATTATTACTGATGACTTTATCATCTTAAAGGCACTGGACACTAATGGTTACTTAAAATAGTTGTTAGCACACAAAAAACTTACTTGGTAACAAGCAATGGGGAGCTGTTGATAGTATAAAACATTGTGAGAAACGGCTCCCTCTGAAATAGCGTAGTATTCAAGTAAGAAGTAATTTTCCACTAATTTGATTTAGAGACCTCAGAATTAGATTTTGAGGTCCCGAAATCCAGCATCTGAAAGCACACAACTTCGTGTGACAAGGCTGTTTTTTCTCCCATACATGTAATTATCTCGCAACTTCGACGACCAATTGAGTTCAAATTTTCACAGGTTTGTTATTTGGTGCATATGTTGAGATACACTAAGTGAGAAGACTGGTCATTGACAATTACCAATAGTGTCCACTGTCTTTAATTACCATAGCTTACAATATCTGATCTTGTGCCTAGATATCACAGTTTACGGGGTACTTAATGTTAATTAACTATTACAGGAGCAAAGCTTTGTTTAGGTCAGGAATCCATGTCCTTCATGCATTGTGCCTAATACATAGTGCACAATCCTTCTAGATAACGCAGAATGCGATACAGATTATGAAACTACATGTATGTGCTTTGCTTGGCATGTATTTTCATCTATAAGAAATTGTATCAGGAATACATTCGCTACAATTCCAATTTTTGAGGATAAATAGGTTACCAGTAGGCTATATTTCTGACTGACAGTGGGCATTTGGTGTGAGTTATTCTATTGACCCCTTGCACGCGCGTCACACGCGGCGACTGATGCCACGCTCACCATGTTGGTGGGCAGTTAGGTTTACATGTATTATCGTCGCGTCGCCTAAAATGTGCACTTCACTGCATAAAACAGCATAGAGTTATATATGAAAACGCACCGTGAAATTGCCCACCAGTATGGCGCGCACATTCAACATTTTTCTGATGATGACATCAGGTGAGTTGGGTCAATACATGTACTTACATTCTGTTGTTAATATAGCACTAAAATCCACAGTGATTACTCTCCATTTGCGATCTTGAGGTCCGAATCCCCAGATGCTGATGTTAAGTGACTTGGCGCTTGGTTCGGGTAGTAGTCCAGTGATGGTCAATGGTTCAGAATAAAACTCATATTCATTCCAACAATGACCCTCATCATAAGAAAACCTACAAGATAACAAATAACATAAGTGATGTTTGAAGCTTTGAATAAGGGAATAAGAGTGGTGAGGTTATATACATGTAGTTGGTTTGCAGTAAGCTTGGGCGATATCGATTTATTTTATTCACGATATATAGCCGACATTATATCGCGATATTCGATATAATCGCGATTAATTAAATTTGACATCATCAGTCTTCAAACTCCAAGTGAAAGTTGTAGAAGAGACAGTCATAGCATAAGAGAGGTGTTCTAATGACCTATTCTTCTGGTTTTACTCCAAACCTATGGGGTGCAAGATGTCTCAGCTAGCAAATACATCGCTATATTTAATCGATATCGCGATATATCGCAAGTATCGCGATATAATCGCGATATATCGATATTTCGATTAAAACCAAATCCATCCGATATCGCAATCGTTTCCAAATTAATATCGCGATATTCGATAATATCATGATATCGCCCAAGCTTAGTTTGCAGTAACACCATGTGCGTATCTACTTGCCAGGTAAAGTTGTTCTTTAGAGAACAGTCTTTCTTTATTCTACTACTGCGGAGTAGATTGTTCGGGTGTTCGGGTGTAAAAAAGAAAATAGGCTGGGACTACTACATGTACTTTAGCTTATGGATCGTAATTAACTGTACCTACGTGGAGTCAGTTCTTAAATTGGTCTCAACGTTTCGACTAGCTTGCTCTAGTCATCATCAGGAGACTGACGATGACCTCACCATGCAATGCCTCAAATCCTATATAGTGGTGCTGCTCATTTAAAACCTTGCAGGGTTGTGGCTGTGTGAGAGAGATCTTTTATCGCATATGGCCAAGACTCTGCAAGGTTTTAATAGAACGTTCAAGACCGAGTCGTCACCCTTTTATTCCCATTCATAAATGCCCTTAGCAAAAAAAAGTTGGAAAATCTATTAAAAATTTGTTGTAAATTTCCAGTTCTTATCACGATCTCATGCTCCGTTTCGTATTAAGTTATAATAGTTTGTGAATTCCATACAAAATTAAACAAATTTTCAAAAAGATAACCCTATTTAAATATTGTTTTACTTTGTTCAACATGTTCAAGAATTTTCTGTGAACCTTTAATGTTAAAAAAAAAAAACATAAACCATCTTCAGTTTAATAAAAAATGACCGGACAAATTAATGTTATGTTGCAATAACCATTTTCTTACTTGATAGTGTTTGTAGAATCCTTTTCAGCAGGTATAGCAAGTAGCAGGCCTCCATGGTTGGTTATTGTGTAATGATGGGGTCCCACTAAAGCTCTAGTCCAATTATAACCCCCATCGTTGGATACAAATACATCTGGTGCATGGGTCTCCAAAGAATCAGCTACGTTTCCTGTAAACAACCAATAAACAGTAACTAATAATAATAATAACTAGTTCTTACATTGTGCATTTTACCTCAATGTGCTTTACATTAGTGCCCTGGTCATTGGGCCAATAAAATTCTTTTAATCTTTCTCAGCTCCCTGGCATGCCTGGGTAGTATACAACCAGAGCTGTCGGGCGCTCAGAAGGCTTATTCAAACACAATATCAACCTCTACCCTCGCAGTTACCCATTTATACCCCTGGGTGAATAGTATACACATAATGAATGTTTATGAGTGCAATGGTGCAAATATGTTCATGAGTTGAAAGATGGAATGTTCTATTCAACGAGGCGGAGCCGAGTTGAATGGAACATTCCAGCTTTCAACGAATGAACATATTCGCACCATTGCACGAATGAAAAACATTCATTATTTGTTTTATATAACATCCAAGTAGATCTTTGTCATTTTGATTGAAAGATACAACTTTCAAAACAAACAAAGCGTAGGCCTCCAATTTTTAATTGTAGAAGACGAATGCTAGTAATTTTACTTATATGCCTTGCTGCGTTACCGAAGACAACGCGCACGCAGTGATGTTTTTACTCAGCTTTTTCGTTCCATCCGAAAAGTACCATTGCACGCTGGCAGCGTGCAATGGTACTTTTCGGATGGAACGAAAAAGCACGGTGAGTGACTCAGCGTGCAATGGTACTTTTATTTGCTATCACGTGACGGACAATCCTCCAATCAAATGGAAAGGATCTGCTTGGGTGTTATATAAAAGCAATTATAGTAAAGTATCTTGCTCAAGGACACAAGTGTCACGACCGGGATTCAAAGCCACAATCAGATGACTTAACCAGCAGAACTTGAATTTGATTGCTCTTAAAGGCAGTGGACACTATTGGTAATTACTCAAAATAATTATTAGCACAAAACCTTTCTTGGTAACTAGTAATTGGGAGAGGTTGATAGTATAAAACATTGTGAGAAACGGCTCCCTCTGAAGTAATGTAGTTTTCGAGAACGGAGTAATTGTCCAAGAATTTGATTTTGAGACCTCAGATTTAGAATTTGAGGTCTCGAAATCAAGCAACTTCGAGTGACAAGGGTGTTTTTTTCTATCAATATTATCTTGTAACTTCGATGACCGATTGAGCTCAAATTTTCACAGGTTAGTTATTTTATGCATAGGTTGAGATATAACAACTGTGAAGACTAGTCTTTGACAATTACCAATAGTGTCCTGTGTCTTTAACTGCCTGGCCATGACACCCTAGTTAAAATGTCAGCATTCAAACTTCCTCTAGCTACCAGGATAGCTCGGTGATCTAGCAATATGCAAAGGTTGTGGGTTCGAATCCCAACTGAGTGATTTGCCTGTGGAATTTTCACAGAACTCAGGAAAGTACTGAGTAAACAGTGGTTAATATACGTCGGTGTAGGGTAAAAGCAAATTATGTTCTTTATCCCCGATGCAAAACTAAAATCTATTAGATTGGCAGCTTACCATGAGCTAGTATGAGTCCAGTTGCATTAGGCTGGCTGAGTGGAGCAGACGGAGCATTCACTCCTTTGAACTGACTGTAGTGATTATGAATCTGGAGATTACAAGACTGTAAAGAAAAATAACAACATGTAAGCCATCAACTTAAAATACTAACAACTCAAATACAACATAAATTAAACTAAAACTACAAATTAGCTAGTTGGTTTAGTTTTCTATCCCCTTCCCCTATACTTTTGAAAACTGGTCCCCCTCCCTCCTTTTTGTTTTAGGTCAAACATATTTAACGAATAAGCAGAGAATTTTTGCTTGTGCTCCTGCGTACTCCATGTTATAAACTAGGCATTAGTCGCTTGCACAGCTAGCGCAGATATTCGGCACTTGCACAGTAAACGGAAAATTCGGCGGTAAGCAGAGCCATGGAATTGGGCCTTGGTCTAAAACAGCACCAGCTATGGCTTTAAAAGATGTTTAATACCGGGTAAAGATGGTCATATGACACCTTACAATCAAGGACTGCCTAAACTGTCGGGGAGGGGGGTATGTAGAAATAATAAATAACAAACTAAATAGATACATTTTAAATATTTTTTACAAAAACAAAATGATTAAGCAGCATGAGCTCACCGTAGCAGAATCTTTACACTTGGAACCTTTGGGAGCCTTGACTGGTTGCCACACCCCACCTCGGTCAAACGTAATGACTGTATGTACACTCTGGTCGGTACTCTCTACTTGACTAGCTAGGTAAACACCACGAACTGACGTCACTCGGTAAAAATCAGTAATTGTAGAACCTTCAGGGAACTAAACAAAACAAGAAATACAACAGTTAATCTTATATAGGATTTGAGGCATTGCATGATGAGATTATTTGGTTCGCAGTAACACCATGTGTGTATCTACTTGCCAGGTAGAGTTTGTTCTTAGAGAAATGTCTTGCTTAATTCTACTCCCGCGGAGTAGATGTTCGGGGGTTCGGGAGACTTCTCAGTTCTAAAAAAAACTGTCCTGCTTTTTTAACTATTACCGGGCGGATGGTAAAGAAAATAGGCTGGGACTACTTTAGCTTATAGGATCGTAGTTAACTGTACTACCGCGGCGTCAGTTCTTACATTGGTCTCAACGTTTCGACTAGCTTGCTCTAGTCATTGTCAGGAGACTGAAGAGGTAAGAGAAGAGTGGGCTTAATCTTGTTGCTACTGGTTTGCAAAACTTTGTATTAAACATATTGGTGTAAATACGATTTGTAAAATGGGTCAAAATGGATCATACTCTATAATAGGGGGTATCTTCAGGCTTTTGTCATCTCGTTTAAACATCTGCACCATGACGGAGGTGGAATAATCTTTGAATATATACATTTTTTTCCCCTGATTTTATCAATGTTGGGAACACCCTTTAAATGAAATGGTCACAATGAATGCGTTCTTGCTTACACAGAGCTATGGGGACTTTGACACGATGAAACAAGGTCCCCAAAACCCCTATTCTTTGTTAAACTGGATCCCCACAATAAGATTCTTTAAAAAAAGGAATAATAGAACACCAATAGCGAGTCCCATGAACTCTGTGTACAAAACTTTTAGTGTGATGACATACATACAAATAATGGAATACAGAAATGATGTGCAATCGTACAAATTGTCTATAGACCGCATTGAATATGAAGTCACCGTTCAAATATATGCCCTACAACACTGTGAGCATGTGCGTGGGTGTGTGCGTGTATGTGCCGTAGAAATAAAACCAGGAATGCTGCGTGCTGTGTACATTGATGTACACGTTTGGACACGCACGCGGTTATTCAATATGGTCTATAGATTGATTGTACATGTAGTTGTGTAAAAGGCTTCCTACCAGATGTTGTTCCAGTGAGACTGAAAAAACAATCCCATCTGCATCAGATGTGTAGAGAGTTCCAGCACCAGTATCTATAGGAGATATTCCAATATTAATTATCAAGGTGTTAACAATAACAATATAGGACAGGTAGATGTCAAACAAATCTCGATGACAAATTTTTATTAGATTTTTGCTGGTCTGTATTTCTATGAATGGTACACAGTTCTTCAGATGCACTAAAGACATGCCAATGCAACCCACTGAGTGCTCTGTGGTGTACATAAGTGGCTGGTTAAATATCATGGTTTCTCCGACACCCAATCTCAAACGAGGTAAATTAACGGCGGGTTAAACAAAAACTTGTCCCGGACGGTACCTGCTGGTTCAAACTACAAAGCTGGTCATATTAACTCCATGGTTAAAGGCAAGTTGGTCTTTAGAACCGTTCGATCGTTTTAACCCTAAATAAATGTAGATGTACAGTATACTATAAAACTAACCTGTACAAATTTAAAGGAACACATTGCCTTGGATAGGTAGAGTTGGTCTTTGAAAAGCGTTTGTAACCGTTTGTTAAAAAATGCATATGGGTAGAAAGATGTTGTAAAAGTAGAATACAATGATCCACACAAACATGCTTCTAAATTGCATAGTTTTCCATTTACCTCGTCGACTAACACGGTCGGCCATTTATGGGAGTCAAATGTTTGACTCCCATAAATGGCCGACCGTGTTAGTTTGCACAGTAAAAGGAAAACCCCGCAATTTGAGGCAAATTTGTGTGGATCATTGTATTCTACTTTTGAAACATCTTTCCAACCATATGCATTTTTATAAAAAACGGTTACAAACGCTTTTCAAAGACCAACTCGACCGATCCAAGGCAACGTGTTCCTTTAATTTAAAAAGGTCACGTTTTTCACATGTCGCCAAAAACCTGTGCATAAAAACTGACATCTTTTTACGTAACCACATTCCTTTGACAGTTGGAAGTGAAATGTTTCTTAAAATGCTTTATACTATTGAAAGCTGCTGTAGGCTTCTAACCCAAAGTTTTGATTGTCATTATTTTAAAGAGTGATAACCAACATGACCAAACTTACCTCCCTCGTTGTCCACATGCATAAATACCATGCCTTCATTCATGTCCAACACAGAAAAGAACTACAGAATAAATGCATAGAGAAGTGTTAGTTATGTGAACATGCTAGTTAGAGCCCTTTAGGAATATCCAAACTGTAGGTTTCTAATCTTGTCAACTTCATTCCAAGCCAATAATGAAACAAATCTCACACAAAAACCATCGCCCTAAGCCCACCCGTCCTTAACCCCATCACCCCAAACCCACCCGCCCTAAACCCCATCGCCCTAAACCCAACTGACCTAAAGCCCTTAAAACCCTAAGCCGGACTGCCCAAACCCAATGGCCATAAACCCCAACTGACTTACCCGTTCATTGTTAACTACAGGTAGTTGTGTTGTGTTCCATGTACTGCCATCATCCTTAGACACATACAGCAGTCTACTGTTATCACCACCACCCTAAACCCACCCGCCCTAAACCCCAACGCCCTAGACCCCACCGCCCTAATACCGACAGACTTACCCTAGCATTGTTAACTATAGGTAGTTGTGTTGGGTTCCATGTACTGCCATCATCCTTAGACACATACAGCAGTCTACTGTTATCACCACCGCCCTAAACCCCATTGCCCTAGACCCCACCGCCCTAATACAGACAGACTTACCCTATCATTGTTAACTATAGGTAGTTGTGTTGGGTTCCATGTACTGCCATCATCCTTAGACACATACAGCAGTCTACTGTTATCACCACCGCCCTAAACCCCATTGCCCTAGACCCCACCGCCCTAATACAGACAGACTTACCCTATCATTGTTAACTATAGGTAGTTGTGTTGGGTTCCATGTACTGCCATCATCCTTAGACACATACAGCAGTCTACTGTTATCACCCTGTGGATTGAATACATGGTCAATGTTACAGATCTGCAGGATTTGAAACTTTGCATGGTGGAAGTAAGAGAGATCTGCGGTAATATGCCATGTGAATATCTCTTTTGGGTAGTGTTGGTTCTGAAAACCGCCGATTCTTTTCAAAACCAACACTACTCTAAAGAGATATTCACATGGCATTACCGCAAACCTCTCCCTGATGTTATAGATCTAGTGATCTGTAAAATAAAAGGCTCCACTTACTCTATTTGATGAAGAAGAACTGAGTGAGTTGTGTCAAGTGTAAACTAACTACTTCTGTTGATTAGTATACAAATACTGACTGCTTCCAGTGCTATGATTAGTTATAATAACCGTATTTATAACGCACCTTTTTCAAAAGGATGCAAAGCGCCAGGTATTTACTGCAAAGTTTGAATGATTAGACCTAACCCTTAGCACCATGTAATGGTTTACTAGGTGCTGTGGCGCAATATGCTGCCAATCCAGCCAGGAACACCGGCGTGAACCCCTTTTTGTTCGATAAGTGCACTGGGCTCTTTTATGTGCGTCCACAACACACAGGACCAACGGCTTTACGCCCCATCAGAAGGACGAAGCAATGGTTAAGTGTCATGACTGGGACTCGAACCAACACTCTGCTGAGATCCCACATCCGACACTTTGTTATGACATCAGTCAACCTGGATCAATACAGTGTTATTTGTGTTCTGATTGGGAAGTGCTTATTAATGCACAGATCTACGCTTAGAATTCAATAAATAACAATGACTATCCAAATACAAATATCTGACCTGCAACCCATCCATTGCTGCAAACACAAATTTTCCCTGCACTCCAAAGCTGTAAATGTCATCCTTTATTTCTGAAGATAAAAAAATAGTATTTAAAATAAGAATTTAGAAAGTAACATTACGTTAATGGATTATCTATATCGCATATTCTTTTCTTGAAAATCAATTTTTTTTTTATGACACTTACTTTTGAAAGACTTGCCATAGTCTGTTGACCTCAACATCGTGTATGAAGGAGATTCTAACAAAGAAAAAACAAAGAAATCATTCATTATTGGACAGTGTCTTATAACGCAATACTTTTGTATGTCTAGAAACAGTTTCAGAATGTTCCTTATGGTTGGGTCAGTTCACCAGTAAACCAAATTTGACCCTAGGCGTTCCAATGTGTAGCATGCCCAGGTAGGCACTTACTGTCTGACTGTGCCAATATTTTTTCTCCCATACAAAGAGGGATAAGAGGTACTGGAACTCATGCTCCAAATTGTTCTTTTTGTGCACACACAAGGATTAGCAGAGTACAATGGGAGACTTTGAGGCGCTAGGTGGCAGCAGACTTACCAGGTAAATTTCCATTGCTGACGTAGTTCTGAGCATGCGCACATTACCAAGAACAATGGATTTTACCTGGTAAGTCTGCTGCCACCAAGCGTCCCAAAAGTCCCCCATTGTTTAACATTGTTTGGCAAGGCCCAGGTTCCATCATACCATGGCCGATATTGGCATGATATTTGGCCCTAGAAAAAAAGTAGGAACATTTTATCTAAAACAAAAGCTGATGAACATGTACACATACACATGTACAGTGGGTGCATTAAATTAGCTTCCCTGGGCGACCCCGCGGTGCTCATTCGTGTGAGCCCCTAACAAGAGCTAATCAAACGACCACTAACCCTCTCGTGGTGACGTTATGCACCTGGGGCCAGCCCCAAGTGACCCACTGCACAAGCAGGGCACTTGGGGCTGACCCGGGTGAGCCCCTGAATGACGTCAAAGCTATTCGAACATACCGTGGGCAGACTGGGGTTGACCCAGGGAAGCTAATCGAATGCTAACCCTTTATCTAACTGTAGGTTTTGATGAGTTTTTCAGGCTATTTAATAACAATTTCCCTGATTTTTTCCGATGAAAAAACCCAATCTGATATCAGATTAAAGAAAGAGGGATATCATGCCTGAATAATTCCAAAATTCTCATTATTTTAATTCAGTCTTCTCACCTGTTATTCCAAACTTACCATCATTCTGTTTCTCTGCATTGTCCAATGTTGCAACAAACAGAGTGCCTGGTTCCATGTCTACTGTTCCCCATGAGTAAATCATCACATTCTTTCGTACTGATGTCCAACTTTTACCAAAGTCATCAGAAATCCAAACCGAAAACTGGAGAAAATGATGTACAGATTTATATTACAGTAAATTGTAATCCAAGTGCTATGCAACACACAGTAAAGATACGACTGAATAATACTAGAGTTCCGACTCTAGCACGTATTGATACATCTGTATAGTATACTGCCCTAGTAGAGTTTTTACTTTCAACCACAAAGTTATACGTAAAAAGTATGATTAATTAAAGTAGAATAACCAGGACACTTTGATACAAATGGAACAGTTATTACTCACAACTGGGAAACATGAATATCAATTATAAGCACAATAATCATCAAATATTGTATTGTATTTATTGACCAAACCCACAACGGACGAGCCGCCAGTTACACGAAAGGATGTCACAATTAAAAATATTCATATAGCCTATATAAAATAATATGTACAAAGTTAACAATTCATATAAAAACTAATTCAATCAGCATGATGATGCAGACACCTAGGTGTAGCCCTATAGACCCCTTGCAATTTGCACAGCGTACTCACATGTGCCTATCCTTGGTGTCATTTTGGGTGTTAAAATTGTATACAAACATGCACAAAAGAGAGTTGACACGCAAAATTACGTGCATTGTTTGTAGGCCCGTTCTCTATTGTGTAAGAAATCAATAGCTCCCCTTGCATAACGTGAAACGCTACAGGTACATGTACGCTGAGGTCACGCGCATGTATTTACACACAGAGAACAGCTATTGTCCAATGATCTGCCTCCTTTTTGAGAGTGTGACGTCGAATGCAATGGGTCTATAGCCAGATAGCTGTAGCAGCCAATTTGGACAAAGCCTAAGCAAGGATTGAGTGATTATTGAGGGTAGTAACTCACCTCTTGATATGGCGAATGTGCCAATAGCTTATTGGGGTCTGTAGCATGGAATATGATAGCTCCATCTAAGTAGAATGAAGCAACCTTTTTCTGGAATGTTTGTCCACCATCTTCTGTGATGTACAAGCGAGTCTGAGTCTGCGCCATATCCTCCATGTACGATACTAGAATAATCTACAAATAAATTAGAAAATGTAGCAAATTTTCTCATCATGTTATTCAATTATGTTATATTATACAGTGAGGCTATTAACTGCTCAAGTGAACCTTAACGACAGTGGACACTATTGGTAATTATTCAAAATAACTATTAGCTAACAACCTTACTTGGTAACGAGTAATAGGGAGAGGTTGATAGTATAAAACATTGTGAGAAACGGCCCCTCTGAAGTGGAGTAGATTTGGAAGAAGAACAAATTTTCCACAAATTTGTTTTTGAGACCTCAGAATTAGATTTTGAGGTCTCAAAATCAAGCATCTGAAAGCACATAACTTCAGGTGACAAGGGTGTTTTTTCTTTTATTATTATCTCGCAACTTTGATGACTGATTGAGCTCCAATTTTCACAGGTTTGTTATTTTATGTATATGTTGAGATACACAAAGTGAGAAGACACGTCTTTGACAATTACCAATAGTGTCCAGTGTCTTTAACTGCTCAACTTCATTATGAGATTACATGAAGTCTTAGAGTAATAAGAAGAGGAAATCAGCTGATCTGAGAAAAAGTTGCATGCCTGTAGACCATCAAGATTGCCCGGTAGCTAGAGGCAGTTCAAATCCTAAAGGTCCTGGGTTCCAATCCCATCCGAGTAATATGCCTGTGATTTTTTTTCACAGAGCTCAGGAAAGTACTGATTATACAGTGCTAACAAACGTGGGTGTTGATGGCTAAAACAAAAGATAATATTCTGTTTCCCTTAGATACAAATTTGTATCTATTAAGTCTTAGAGTTTTTTTACTCTTCTATAAATTCAAACCTATACATGAATGACTCACTTAAAAAAATGTACTAAAATACCCGCTTATGAATTCAGCACAGGCCCAAATGACCAAGACACAATTTCATGGCTCTGCTTACCGCTGAATACTGCGCTTACGATCACCATTACTGTGCAATCGTCGAACTTCTGCCCTAGCTGTGTAAGCGTAGAATGACATAAAGAAATAAGGTGGTTTCACTAGTGTGGAACTACTTACTTTCTGGGGGTCGAGAGAACTCTTAAAGATTCCATTGGAAGATCTTATAATGGCTCCGTCTATCAGATCATTGATGCTATGGAAGGTTACACCAAAGTCTTTACTGCAATACAATGAAAATAATAACATCTTAATTACAAGTATTAATTAGCACTGCATCTTGTGTATCACTCACATCTCAGCTCACACTGCACAAATTTAAACAAAAAACTTTTTCCAAAGGAAATAATATTGCTTTGTCCTCAACTACATGTAGGTCTTCTTGATCTTAAATGTCTTATCATCTCCTGAAATTACAACACATCAAAACACTAAGACCATGAAGACAACCAACTTTAAGGGTCTGGGTACTTATTGTAGAGCACAAAACACAATGTCCACAGATTTGCATTAAACTTACACAGTTTGAAGATAATGATGGTAGAAAGCTAACCTTCAAATATTACTTGCTGAGGTGCTGTAGTTTTTGTGAAATGAGTAAAACAATGTCAAGGAAATAATGTTTTTCTCAATGAGACGAAGAATTATTTTTGTGACTTGTTTTGCTCATTTCTAAAAGACTACAGCACCTCAGCATGTAATATATTCTGGGAAGCTGTCTACCATCATTATCTTCAAACCGTGTACGTTTAATGTAAATCTGTGGACATTGTGTTTTGTGCCCTACAAAAAGTACCCAGACCCTTTAAATTGTATTACATTCTGAATAAAACAATACTGAAAGAATGGATACCAACAGCATGCATGTGTTTAAGTAAGTACAGAGATTCAAAATAATGGAATAACTTATAAGGAGAGAAAACAGTTAGCCAACCTTATCCACAGCTTGGACTGGGCTGCAAAAAATCCATACTCCATTGTAGTTAGGGCCAATAGCTCCTGTTACACATCAATATAAGAACATTGCATTGTCAGACAACTTGCATTCCTATTTAAGCTGTGAGAAACTTGTAAAAACCCAAGAACATTAAAAACCCAAGAACATTAAAAACCCAAGAAAGAACAACCTTCTTTGAAACCAGGTCATTATTTGACAAACACCCAACTGTATGCCTGATGGACAGACAAACACACAATTGTATGCCTGATGGACAAACACACAATTGTATGCCTGATGGACAAACAAACAATTGTATACCTGATGGACATACACAAAACTGTATGCATGATGGACAAACAAACACACAACTGTATGCCTGATGGACAAACACACAACTCAATGCCTGATTGACAAACAAACAACTGTATGCCTGATGGACAAACAAATACACAACTGTATGCCTGATGGACAAACACACAACTGTATGCATGATGGACAAACAAACAACTGTATGCCTGATAGACAAACAAACACACAACTGTATGCCTGATGGACAAACAAACACACAACTGTATGCCTGATGGACAAACACACAACTGTATGCATGATGGACAAACAAACAACTGTATGCCTGATGGACAAACAAACACACAACTGTATGCCTGATGGACAAACAAACACACAACTGTATGCCTGATGGACAGAAAAACACACAACTGTATGCCTGATGGACAAACAAACACACAACTGTATGCCTGATGGACAAACACACAACTGTATGCATGATGGACAAACAAACAACTGTATGCCTGATGGACAAACAAACACACAACTGTATGCCTGATGGACAAACAAACACACAACTGTATGCCTGATGGACAGAAAAACACACAACTGTATGCCTGATGGACAGACAAACACACAACTGTATGCCTGATGGACAGACAAACAAACAACTGTATGCCTGATGGACAAACACACAACTGTATGCCTGATGGACAGACAAACACACAACTGTATGCCTGATGGACAAACAAACACACAACTGTATGCCTGATGGACAGACAAACACACAACTGTATGCCTGATGGACAGACAAACAAACAACTGTATAGGCCTACCTGATGGACAGACAAACACACAACTGTATGCCTGATGGACAGACAAACACACAACTGTATGCCTGATGGACAAACACACAACTGTATGCCTGATGGAAAGACAAACACACAACTGTATGCCTGATGGACAGACAAACACACGGCCGTGACAACAAGAACAAGAACACAAATAGTAAATCCAGAGTGACAAAACACCAGGAAATGGCTCAGAGATGGCATCAAACGATAGCAGGCGCCATTAGGAAAACTTGATTTCTTTCATCACACGTAAAACTTGTCCCTGGTTTGTAACTCCTGCAGTGTTGATCAATAGCAAGAACCTAACGTCTTACACTTAGACTACCAATGTAAGCTTACATGTACGCCATACCTTGCCATCAGTTCCAGTCCATATCATTGCCAAGTTGAAGTTACTGTCATTAAACTGATACTGCAAACAAACAAACAGAACAAAAAATTAGCATCTTTACCCCACTTAAAGACACTGGACACTATTGGTAATTGTCAAAGACCAGTCTTCTCACTTGGTGTATCTCAACATGCATAAAATAACAAACCTGTGAAAATTTGAGCTCAATTGGTCGTCGGAGTTGCGAGATAACTATGAAAGAAAAACACCCTTGTCGCACGAAATTGTGTGCCTTCAGATGCTTGACTTCGGGACTTTAAATTCTAAACTTGAGGTCTCAAAATCAAATTCGTGGAAAATTAATTCTTTCTCGAAAACGACATCACTTCAGAGGTAGCCGTTTCTCACAATGTTTTATATAATCATTCTCTCCCCAATGATTGCTACAAAGTGAGGTTTTATGCTCATAATTATTTTGAGTAATTACCAATAGTATCCACTGCCTTTAATAAACTATAAATAAATCTACAACTACATGTTTCTTTTCCAATGCTGTGCAGTTTATTTTTATAGTGTAGCAAGTACAATGGAAATTATGAGTGGGTTTTTATTCTTGATCAACCCCAAGTTGGTAAAACCACAGAGCAATGCACTAGTTAATTGCTCCATAGCAATAAGCCTCTTTGAGGTATGGCGGACAACACTGTAAAGTTGTGGTTGTGCGTATTGACCATAAAAAAAGAACGTATGTTATTCAGTGAAGTGCGCATTTTAGGCGACGCAGCGTTTACACGTAAACCTAATGACCACCAACATGGTGAGCGTGGCATCAGTCGCGGCAATTGACGTGCGCGTATCACGTCCGCCATACCTCAAAAAGGCTTATACAAACCCTTACAGCATGGGGCTACTAAGGGCTCTACCGCTCTATGCTTGACCTGAATTCATGGCTGTACATTGTTATAGTAATTTGGATTGAACAGAGAAAAGTTGACAAGAGCGAGACTTGAACCTGTGACCCCAAACAAAGATATTGAACAAATAGGGCGACCGCTCACATAGATACCTCAGTCAGTGGGTAGAGCACCAGTACGTAATCTGGAAGTTGCAGTTGAAGTCCCACTCTAGTAATTTTTCTTTTTTCAACCCAAATTTTTAAAATAATTACCCAGCCAGTTTCATTTGTGGTTTATTACTTGACATTTTGATCAAACTCCAGTTTCCTCTTCTTGAACAGGCGCAAGTCAACCACTTCCTTTGTTCATAGAGATTCAAATTACATTTTGAGTTAATAACAATTCTTTTCCTGTTTTGTTTAATGTTTCGTTTCCTTTTCTAAACTTGCCAAAATGAAAGGGTGAACTGAAATCACGAGTGTCCAACTTGAGGGCTGAGATGCATTTTTACAATGCAACAACTGTAAACTGTAAACCAGTCAGTGCTGGAATAATTATAACAATACTACATGGGCCCCAATCATTTTTTTTAATTTGACGTTTTGCACACCCGAGGGGCGTCTCAAAGCGCTTTCAACAGTGTTACCTGTTAAACCCATCTCACATGTCTCAGCCCCCTTGGGTGGGTACAGCCTGTGCAGCCAATATGCCCTACTGCTAAGCTAAATTAGTCACAAGAACCATTTCTGCCCTCAAGAGTCACAGGTACCAATACTCCGGGGCATGCTGGGTGGAGAAGCAATTTTTATTTAATTAAGTGTCACGACCGGGACTTGAACCCCACACTTGATCCTAACCCTACAATGTAAGCCTGCCCTACTATCAGTCGGTCCTACTTCTTGCCGTCAACTCGCCGACTTGCCGTCAACTCGCCGTCAACTAATTTTCATGCCATCAACTCATTAAATTTACATGAAAAATCCATAAAAAGGGGCACGGAAGTGTTAAGTCTAGGCTAAACTACATATTTCTCATTGTTTCTCATTGTTTTTCGGTATAAAAATTCATTCACAAAAACGACTTTGTGTTGATAAAAAAAAAGTTCCAATCATTGACATCTTGGGCCAAGACTAATCCATATGAAAAAGCGGCGACGGTTTTGCTGCTTCGAGATAATTTTTTCACGAGTAAAAAACTCAATTTTTTTTCCGAAATATGGCCTAAAACTAACGCGAATTCTCTTTGAGCTGATACTTTACAGTTCTATGCTTCTTTTGTGGATTTTAAATGTATATTGGAGGAGTTGACGTGGAGTTGACGGCGCAAGTGAGTTGATGGCGAGTTGACGGCAAGTAGTAGGACCCCTATCAGTGTTTATCACAACCTAGTTCTAGTTTCTGCCAGTGCCCACAGCACTACATCAGCACTATAGCTCTCACACGGTCAACCCTTCAGGGAGCTAGACTGACGGCGTAGGTCTACCTCAAGCCCGGTTCATACTTCCTGCTGAATGCGATTTGAATTTTGACGTCACAATTTCGCAACAAATAATTTGCAACAGTTGACTTGTGCTCAAGTCCCGTGAAACATTTGCTGCAAAAATAGCCATGTGACGTCAAAAGTCGCAAGAGGAAGTATATTCGCAGGTAGTATGAACCAACCAAGGCCTACTTCTAGAACTATGAGGTTGATCGTTCCGCTATCGTCTTGTGGAGACTTTAGCAGAATGAACCCATTGTTCTAGTACTAGGCTAGGAGTAATAAACCAGGCTCACTCATCACTCACACTACACTACTCTCATCTCATACTCCATCTCCACAATTGGTTAAGTCAGCAAAATATCATGCCGGATACATCAACGCTAACTCACTAGTCAGTACCGGTGTGGAGGTTTCGGTCTTCTGCTGTGTTCAGTTTTCCGGGTGACGTAGCCGGACATTTCAGTAGTTGTTCGAACGGTTTTAGCTTTCCGGCGTGTTCAGTTTTCCGGGTGACGTAGCCAGCAAAAAAATACCGCCGCGAGTACCCTGCGAGTACTGTAGTTCAGTGAAATAAAAATAACTAAATAACTAAATAAATAAAATAAAAAACGGTAATAAATAAATTTAATAAACTAAACCAGAATAAAACAAAAAATCTTCTGATTCTCTGACGCTCCTTCGGTATATGTACCACTGGTTAAATACAGGATAATTTGCTTGGTCTTCACACCAAATTCTCTCATACGATCCATGCGTTCGCCGCTCGTTGTACCCGTGGATGCCGCCATGACAGCTACCGGAGAGTAACACGGATGACTCAATACGGCACTAAAAATTGACTACTTTCATTTGCTGTGCGCAGGCATCACATGACGAAATGTTACCGTATTTGGTCATTCGGAAAACTGAACACAGCGGAAAGTTGAAACCGCCACACCAGGTAGGTACATGCAAGTAAACATCAAATAAAGCTCGGCCTATCATTTTTATAATTTTTTTATATCAATCATTCATTTATTTTTGATTTAGTTAGATTAGTGTTTAGCCTTACAACTTGAGTATGTTTTTTAAGCTGTGCTTGAGCATCATTGATGAGACACAAAGAATCTGTTGACGAAGATGTGCCTCCTCCTCCTAGGTCGACGTCCCTGGGAACTCTTCTTCTTTCACGTCCCTCAACGTTTGTTTTCACTTTCTCATCAGCAGAGTCAAATTGCCCTTGGGCTTGGTGGACTTCATCCGCTGCATTTATTGCATGTATTCGGTCCCGAATTCCTTGATTCCATTCAAACACAGAGCTGGAGCAAGTGACAATCAGCATAAATACTACGAAAACTGTACTCCGATTTATCTTAGGAAACGCCATAATTCATTGACTTGTTTTGAGTAGATGACGATGTTCTGCCTGGCTGGATTTTTAGTGTAACATCTCCATATATCACCGTACCTGGTCACGTATTCAACAACAGAGGGCGCTGTGTAGACAAAGCAGCAGCAGATTTATGAGTGCGCAACCAGACTGAAGTGAGCACCAAATTTTGGCCCAACACCAAATTTGGTGATGGCAAAAAAATTTGGTGCTAGCACCAAATTTCGATATAACTGTCAACGACCGTCATTACCCGTCGAAGACAGTGCGGAAGGATTGTACACGCGTAAGGTATGGGTAGATTCAAAGCCAAGAGTTCCATCTTAATTAGCAAAAATTATTAATTTTTATTTCATAAATCTATTCCTCATACCTCTGGCTATATCAGATTAGCGCCCCAGAGTGTTAAGTCTGCTAAATTAGCTCAGCCCAACTAAATTAATCAGGGAAGATTTTACGAATTTGTGTACTTTTACGCTATACTTATATAACAAGCGCGTAGGGTATGGGCAATTACAAAGCCAAGAGTTCCATCTTAATTGGAAAATATTATTAATTTTTATTTCATAAATCTGTTTCTCATACCCCTGGCTATATAAGCCCAGCGCCCCAATGTGTTAAGTCTGCTAATTAGCTCAGCCCAATTAAATTAATCGGGGAAGACTTTACGATTTTTGGTACTTTATACGCTGATACTTAGACAACAAGCGCATAAGGTATGGGCAATTACAAAGCCAAGAGTTCCATGTTAATTGGAAAATATTAATAATTTTTATTTCAGAAATCTGTTCCACATACCGCTGGCTATATGAAATTAGCGCCTAAATGTGTTACGTTGGCTAATTAGCTCAGCCCAATTTGATTGATAAAGGAAGAGTTTACGAAATTTGGTAATGTATGTGCTTTTATGCTAATACATGCGTAGGGTATAATTATGCAAAAACGAAACAAACGAATTCCAGCTAAGTTGGAAAATATTATTCTTATTTAAATCATAAGTCTGTTCCTCATGCCCATGGCTAAATGCGATCAGCACCCCGACGTGTTATCTTGCCTAATATTAGCTCAGCCCAAACCTTACGCTTGTTCTTTGTATAGCATATATACAGCGTTAAAAGTAGAAAAACTCGTATGTTCTTCCTTGATTAAACTAATTGGGCTGAGCTAATTAGCAGACTTAACAAGTTGGGGCGCTAGTCTGACATAGCCAGAGGTATAAGGAATAGATTTATGAAATACAAATTATTAATATTTTCCAATTAAGATGGAACTCTTGGCTTTGTAATTACCCATACCTTACGTCTTTGTTCTAAGTATATACTGCGTATACAGTACAAAAACTCGTAAAATCTTCCCTTATTAAATTAATTGGGCTGAGCTAATTAGCAGACTTAACAACTTGGGGCGCTAGTCTGATATAGCCAGAGGTATAAGGAATAGATTTATGAAATAAAAATTATTAATATATTCCAATTAAGATGGAACTCTTGCCTTTTTATTTTCCCCTACCTTACGCATACAGCGCAATACAGTATCAAAATTCGTAAATTCTTCCTTGATGAAATTAATTGGGCTGAGCTAATTGGCACACTTAAAACACTTGGGCGCTACTTTGATATAGCCAGGGGAATGTGGAACAGATTTATGAAATACAAATTAATAATACTTTCAAATTTAGATGGAACTCCTGGCTTTGTATTTGCCCATACCTTACGCATACAGTGCATACAGCACCAAAATTCGTAAATTCTTCTTTGATTAAATTAATTGGGCTGAGCTAATTAGCAGACTTAACAAGTTGGGGCGCTAATCTAATATAGCCAGGGGTATGTGGAACAGATTCATGAAATAAAAATTAAGTATACCTTCCAATTTCGTTGGAACTCCTGGCTTTGTATCTGCCCATACCGTACGCGTGTACAATCCCCTTGCACTGTCTTCGACGGTCATTGACGGTCGTTGACAGTTTTTTTGAAATTTGGTGCTGGCAACAAATTTGGTGCTCATCACCAAATTTGGTGTTGGGCTCAAATTTGGTGCTCACTTCAGTCTGGTGAAAGCGCAGGGCAACAACTTTAGTTTTTAACTTAGTTGAAAAGTAAGTAAAGTATGATATATAACTTATTTTAATGTTATTATGACGTGAGACTATTCAATGAGGTAGACATTTAACTCATTGTGAAGTGTTTTACTTTAAGAGCTTATAAAACATCGGTAAAATGGTGTTCAATTCAAGCCTTGCAATGTGAACTCCAAAGACCGCTTTCAATTCAGTAAATAGTGGACGCAATCGTTGAAAATGGGCCCTTTAGTAATTTACGCGGTGTGTCTTTTTCATTGCATGAGTTTGAATTTGCGCAGGATAGCTCGGACGCAAACTTCGAACACGCGCGGTCTTTGCCGCCCCCCTCGGATGTTTTTGTAAAGTTATCGAATGAAAAAGTGGTGGTGCCATACGGTGATAATTCAATTTCAAATGTTCATCATTGATAAATGAGTTAAGTTTTAACATTTCCCCCAACAATTGTAATATGTTATAGTCTTATTATTACTAGTTAATCTGTCTGGTCATCAAAATAAGTATTGCAATTACCGCCGCACTGATTTTTGTGATGAATTGCCGAAACTCGAAAGGCACTGTGGGCGTGGCGGGGTTAAAAAAGCCCCTTGGAAAAGTTTCCGTATGGCGCCACCACTTATTCATTCGATATGAAATAATATAGTATCAAATTTACCTCAATGAGATAGGCCTATCCCTTTTTGTAAAAATGAGTGAAAAAGTGGTGGCGCCATACGGAAAGTTAGCCAGCCCCTTTTCCATCCCACAGTGCCTTTCGGCAATTTAGCAAAATTAGTCGGGCAATAAACCTTAGAGTAAGTTCTAGAAAAAGTTACGTAGAATTTCTCAATTTCAGAAATGACAGTAAGCCGATTAAATTTCAGATGGTAAACAAAATTGAAGAACACAAATTTGGACAGCGCGTGCACCGACCTCACAGTGCGTTGCTTCATACATGAAGTCTGCACTATACCTGGAAGAAGAAAAAGAAGAAGCGCCATGTAAAGTGTCTTCCAGACTTCCATTCAACAACAGCACAGATACCGGCGACAAAAATACAAGCAACAGAGCAGGCAAAAGTGAAGCACGCCAAAATGCAATATTCACCCAAATATCTGTTTATATAGTTGCAACACAGGCCTGGAATTCCATCTTCGAAAGGGCTAGGCCATTTTCATTTTGCAAGGGGCAACATTTGAAAACCTTTAAAAAGCCTCTGGTAAACTTTCGATGGGGCACCAAGACCAAGACCAGTGGCATAGGAGGCCATGGCCTCTGTGGCCTGGCACCCTCGTTCCAGGTCTGGCACCCTCCTCCAAGTTTGATTTATTCACAATAAACAATGTTGCATTGTTGCTGGCACCGGCTAGGTTTATTTTCTACCTCTATGAGGAACTGGGAGCGATTCCGATGGGTGTTAGTGTGCATCAAGCATTAAACTTGCTTTAGACGACAGGTCCAGCGCACTAAATTCAAAGAGTGTGGGTTCGAGTCCCAGTCTTGACACTTGTGTCTTTAACCAAGTAAGACACCTTTAAGTGTCAACTATCGCTTTTTCATTTGGACACATTGTGCCACAACACCTTGTAAACCGTTACAAAGTAACTGATAGTGAGGCCCAAGACAGTTTAAAGTCACTGGATACCTTTGTTAATTGTCAAAGACCCGTATTCTCACTTGGTGTACCCAACATATACATTTTTCCTTTGGACACATTGTGCCACAACACCTTGTAAACCGTTACCAAGTAACTGATAGTTAGGCCCAAGACAGTTTAAAGTCACTGGATACCTTTGGTAATTGTCAAAGACCCGTATTCTCACTTGGTGTACCAAACATATACATAAAATAACAAACCTGTGACAATTTGAGCTCAATCGGTTGAAGAAGTTCCGAGATAATAATGAAAGATAACCCTCGTCACACAAAGTTGTGTGCTTTCAGATGCTTCATTTTGAGACCTTAAAATCTAATTCTTCAAAGGGAGCTGTTTCTCACAATGTTTTTTATACTAGCAACCTTTCTCCATTACCAAATAAGGTTTTATGCTAATAATTAATTTGAGTAATTACCAATAGTGTCTACTGCCTTAAAGGAAACACAAATATTAGCCCAATTAGTTACCAAGTATTTTCTCCTTTTATTTGACAGGGTACTGTGATTGAATGAATAAACCAACACCATGTCTTTGGAGAGTGGAGATACAGCTGCATCCTGGCAATGGATCTGTGGTGTCAACTCATCCGACATCTCCCTGTTTCATGACTTTCAATGGGACAAGGAACACGTGTTAAACAATACATGTTTGATTGATGTTGTGAACGCTAGTCCCCACAGCTTATCTCTTCTAGTCTTCTTTGTCATACTGCTTGGAGTAGTCTGCTTCAACTACAAACGAGTCACCCCAAAGTTCGTCCTGCGTTTTCCTAATCATTCAGTACAATGGATTCTGATGCTTTTGGTTATAGTGGTACAGTTAGGAGCGCTATCGGAAGGTATCCTGACTGATGTTACGTACAGGTATAGTCAGTATGTGTCGGTCTCTACCCAACCTCATCTGTACGTACCAGGAGCAAGCGGCTTCTTAGCAGGTATCTTGGTCCTGGTGTTCAGTCACACAATGGAGTTATGGCGAATGGCCAACATGATTTGGCTGCTGTTGATGTATTGGATGCTTGCAGTAGCTGGCCAGGTTGCTCAGATACTTGGCTTGGTGTATAAGGATAAAGCGGACGTCAACATCATGAGATTTGATTTCTGTGTGATTCTTCTTGGCCTCTATGCTCTGCTGGTTATAAATACCTTGAATATCATCCGCATAAGGGTCAGTATCAGTCAAACTAATGTTATATATATCCAGGGCCAGGCCTGATACTTCATGGAGGCAACAGAGTCGGTTGCCACCAGGCTCCCTGGTCATTGCCTTGGTGCCCTTAAAATGCTCCAGTAGAAATTTACAATTTTCTCATAGGGTGCCCTTTAACAAGGAGAAAATGCCTTGGTGCCCTTGCCCTTTCAAAAACGAAGCATACAGGGCTGCAGGGCTACGTATGCTTCGTTTTTGAAAGGGCAAGGGCACCAAGGCATTTTATTCTTGGTAAAGGGCACCCTATAAGGAAATTGTAGATTTCAAGGGCACCAAGGCAATGACCAGGGTACATTGAGGCAGTTGAGACATTGAGGCGATTTAAGGCAATCGCCTTCATTGCCTCCTTGAAGTATCGGACCTGTACATATTACTTTGGTCTAACACACTGTACATTAGTTGACTTGATTGCCCTAAACAATCTTGCACTTTTTCAACATTGAACCAACGGGAGACTTGGGAGTGGTAGGTGGCAGCAGACATACCAGGTCAATTTCCATTGTTTATGTAGGCCCTTTCAAAACCACACTTTTTCGCCAGATTCGGCTCAGGCTAGCTAGGCACTCGCAGTTGTTCAGGCAGTTACACAACCTTTGCGTACTCGCTCAGGGCTTCAGACCAGAGAATGGAGCCTGAAACCCAATCCAAAGTCGAAGCTGTTGATTTGTAAAGGAACACGTTGCCTTGGATCAGGCGAGTTGGTCTTTAAAAATCGTTTGAAACCGTTTGTTATCAAATGCCTGGTTAGATAGATAATTTAACAATAGAATATAATAATCCACACAAACATGCTTCGAAATCGCACGGTTTCTTTAAACATGTTATAGGTCGCGAACTAACTCAGTCGGCCATTTTATTGAGTCAAAATTTTGACTCCACAAAATGGTTGTGGGTTCGAATCCCTGAAGCTATCCACTGGCTTACAACAGTCACTGTGTTGTCCTCTAGGTACTGAATCACAATTTTTTGAACGTTTCATTATTATAGATATTTTACCAATGTTTGTATGAGAGAGATTTGCTGTTCCAGCTTGGCGTTTATATTCCCTTGACGGGAAGATCATCTTTAATAAAAAAAATTATATTCACACTGAATATCTCCTTACAGGTGTGCTATTGTTGCCTGGAAGGACATAGTAACAAGGCCATCATGAAAGATCTTCGTCGTGACAAAATGTATTACATGGAAAGATACTCAAACTTCTTATCTGATAAGACCTACTGGTGGGTGAATTGGATTTTAAGACTCGGTTACAAGCGACCGTTGGTTCTTGAGGATCTTGGATCATTGCCTGAGGAACACTCAGCCGCACAAATCCATCGCAAGTTTGCAAAGGCCTTCAATCTACATAAGGTTTGTGTTTAAAGACACTGGACACTATTGGTAATTGTCAAAGGCCAGTCTTCTCACTTGGTGTATCTCAACATATGCACAAAATAACAAACCTGACAAAATTTGAGCTCAATCGGTTGTCGAACACCCTTGTTACACAAAGTTGTGTGCTTTCAGATGCTTGATTTTGAGACCTCAAATTCTAAATCTTGAGGTCTTAAAATCAAAATCGTGGAAAATTAATTCTTACTCAAAAACTACGTTATTTCAGAGGGAGCTGTTTCTCACAATGTTTTATACTATCAACCTCTCCCCACTACTCGTCACCAAGAAAGGTTTTATGCCAATAATTATTTTGAGTAATTACCAATAGTTCCACTGCCTTTAATGATGAATTGTTCTTAACTATTATTACAGGATAAGGATCACCAGCCATCTTTATTTAAAGTCTACATGAAAGTCCATGGAGCAGTTGTGGCATTTGCCCTGGTGCTGAAACTCATTGCTGACCTGTTGATGTTTGTGGGACCTGTAGCATTGACTGGTATCATCCAATATGCAAAGATTATTTCTGAAAAATCGCCACCAGAGGTAAGCTATGGCTCGGATATAATAAGAATAGTGACGAAGCGTAGCGCATATCCGTCACTCAGTGACGCTCAAGGCGCTTTAACATACACTTTTTCCTGCAAGGTATGTGGGATTACGTTTGAAATGTTAGACCTATTCCTTTTACATACTGTAGCACAATGTAATGGTTTTCACTGTGCTGTGGTGCAATATGCTGCCAATCAAACTAGGAACATCGGGACGAACCCCTTCTGTTTTCGATAAATTCACTGGTTTTTGTTTTATGTGCATTACACAACACACATGACCATTGGCTTTACGTCCCATCCGAAGGACGACGCATCAAGGGTAAGTGTCTTGCTTAAGGACACAGGTGTCATGACTGGACTTGAACCCACACTCTGCTGATCAGAAACACCAAAGTTTGAACGGGTGCTCTTAACCGCTAGGCCATGTGTTGCTTATTACATTACAAACTCCTTGCTTTTCTCTTACGAGTAGAGTACATGGGTTTGTATTTTTGAATTATGACCGTTCATCTGTTTTATTTAGCCCTCGAAAAAGACTCCGCTAGGGTCAAATTATTGTTAGGCCATTTAAAATATTTTAGTTAAGGTTTATTACATCACCTTTGTTAACTACTTGGACAAAGTTTGTATAGTGTTTCAATTGTGTTTTGTGTTTTATTTTTGTAAATTATTCTTTTAACACTGAAAATCGTAGATAAAAATCAGGAGTTGAAAACTGCATTTTTGTGTGAGCACTGTTCCACAGCTTTGGAAGGAAAACAACACAGATAATAACTTTATAAGTTTATATTTAGGGTAATTAGAGCCTTATATATGAGTCTCCCCATGCTATTTTTAGAACATACATAGTACAAAATAAAAATAGCTTAAAGAGAGTGGACACTATTGGTAATTACTCAAAATAATTTATAGCATAAAGCCTTTCTTGGTAGTGAGTAATGGGGAGCTGATGATAGTACAAAACATTGTGAGAAACGGCTCCCTCTGAAATAACGTTATTTTCGAGGAAGAAGTGATTTTCCCTGAATTTTATTTCGAGACCTCAGAATTAGATTTTGCGATCCCTAAGTCAAGCATCTGAAAGCACACAACTTCATGTGACAAGGGTGTTTTTTCTTTCATTATTACCTCGCAACTTTGCTGACCAATTGAGCTCAAATTTTCCCAGGTTTGATTTTTATGCTTATGTTGAGATACACCAAGTGAGAAGACTGGTGTTTGACAAAATTGTCAAAGAACTATTGGTAATTTTACCAATAGTGTCCAGTGTCTTTAACAAACCATGAACTAATTTCCATATGATTTGATACAGGTTTCAGAGGAGCCTCATTTCATCAGCTTGTCGGAGTACTTTGCAAATGGCTACATTCTGGTAGTGGTTGTCTTCCTTGCAGCGATTGTGAGACTTCTCCTTCTTCATTTGTTTGATTTCCGGATGCAACTTGAAGGTTTTCACCTCCGTTCATCATTACAGGTGTGTTCATTTTGTAGCAATAATAGTAATAATAATTAAAAGAAGAAGATGAAGAAGAAGAAATACTTTAAGAGCGCAATTCAGTACTGCAAGTACTCTCAAAGCACTTTACAAACAATACATATAAACAAATATTATACAAAAGAAGTCTACAAATTAATTCTTATAAAGCGCACATATCTACCAACAATGTACTCAAGGCGCTGAGTTTATATACAGTCGACTCCCGTTATTACGAGCTCGCATGTAACGAGGTTCCGGTTATTACGAGGTTTTTTGCCGGTCCCGAACTGCCCCGTGCGTGTTTCAATGCATTAAAATATGGATTATACGAGCACGGAAGTAGCGAGAACACGAGTGGCTCAAAACCACCAACGGTTTAGTCACTGACGACAATCCTTCTTAATTTCAAAAACATGCCGCTTACTTAATAAATTCATGTCGGCGAACGCACTCGGCAGTATTTGGGGGTTCTAATGATTATTCCTTGCTCGTATCATCCATGCAAAACTTCAAAAACGTCACCGCTGTTCGAGTTTTTTTTTTTTAGTAGAGCCCCTTTTTCAATTAAAAATATTGTTATTAATTCAATAATAACAATTCAATGAATGAAGATTCCCCCGTTTCCAAAAATGTTTGCCCGTCCGGAATATTTAGTTCAATCACATCAAAAGATAGAGATGGTTTAAAAGACACAGATACGCAAAGATTTTATTAAATCAATAATATAAATCAAAAAGAAAATTATTTTAAGAGACACAGATACACAAAGATTTAATGAATTAAATACTGTTATAAGAATTAAAAGGAGAAATTGAAAAATGAAACAAAACAACTGGATCGGAACAGCTAAAAAAGGAAACGGCAAACAACTGAAACAAGCTCCTTTATACAATCATCACTCCCTTCAGTCCATGTGCAACGGAACTCCAGAAACATCTCGCTGGTGTCCCACGCTTGACATGCTGTTATCATGATACTCCATGTCGATCACCAACGAAAATGAACGTTCAGTGCATGCATCATGTTCATACCATGCGCTACGCGGCAGAATCCACTCGCTCTGAACGGCAAGTTGACATCTCTTTGCTATATTGTTATCATAAATTGTACAAAATATTACATTTCCCTGATTAATCACTCAATAAAAGACATTTAGCAATGATATTCTTGTGTACAAGATGCTCGTAATAGCTGTTCTGATAAGCAAACAGCTCCGTGCAGGCTAACACAAGTGTATATGCACGTACACGTGTTGTGTACAATGTATATGCACGTACACGTGTTGTGTGCATGCACAATGATGACGTGTGTATCTATATTTAGCGCGCTGCGTTTATAACGAGGTTCGGATAATACGAGGAAAATGGGCCAGTCCGGTGGACCTCGTTATAACGGGAGTCGACTGTACAAACTTTCAGAAAGATAGGTTATTGCAGTAATGAATTGTGAGACCCAATTATGTAGCACCTTATAAGGTAACGGAGTTTTAGAGAAAGAAGTAATTTTCCACTAAAATATTTGAATTTAATTTTGGGCCTCAAAATAAGATTTTGAGGTCTCAAAATCAAGTATCTGAAAGCACACAACTTCGTGTGACAAGGCTGTTTTTCTTCCGTTATTATCTCGCAACTTTAACAACCAACTGAGTTTAAATTTTTCACAGGTTTGTGAAATATTTTGTGCATACATGTATGTTGAGATACACCATGTGAATAGACTGGTCTTTGACAATTACCAATAGTGTCCAGTGTCTTTAACCTTGCTTGTTTTGTATCTGCATTGTTACTTTCAGACTATGATATATGAGAAATCAGTACGTATTGCAGTAACGACCATCTCATCTGGTGATATGACAATGGGGGAGATCAACAATCATATCTCAACAGATGCACAGAATTTGGGAATGTTCCTTAACTTTGGACTCAATGCAGTAACGTTACCTATAATGGTAAGTACTTCAGTGTACAATTGTTGCATGCTGTGACTGGGTCCACATGGCGTTTTGTACACCCAATGGGGAAAATGGCACCTGAGTCAAAGCCGAGGGTGCCATTTTCCCCTGAGGGTATACAAAACCCATGGACCCCGTCACAGCGTGCAGCAATTGTTTTGTTATTACTTGGTAACATTGTTATTCGCCTTCTCAAACATAAATTGTCATCTTCAAACATTAATTACGACGAGTATGCAAAGTTTCACTGTTCCCTCAAACCCTGGCTGTTTCGTACTGAACGCTGGAAATCTACCAATGCTGGGAACGATCAAGGTATTGTACACCGGTTAACAAAACTCATGTTACCCGCCGCGCTGTGCAGCCTTTGTACATGCGTTTTTGTTGCACGTCAGGTTTCTTGACCAATCAAACTTCACAATTTGTTACCGAGGTATAACAAACATGTATGCAGCATTGGTATGCACCAACTTTAGTGGATTAAACAACCCAGAATTGACAGTGCTATTGTTTTTTCCCTTTTGTAGCTTGTCGTAGCTGTGGTGCTTTTATATGTCAACATTGGTGTTTCGAGTCTCATTGGCTTATCACTCTTCATTTTAGTTCTTCCACTACAAAGTGTCATGGCTGCATTTGTAGCAAAGATAGAAAAAACAGTCTTGGTAAGTTGTTTTCAATTTCATCAAGTTATCTGCATTTATAACACACCTCTTGATGGTCGGTATTCTGGTTGGCTAAAACATGGTCACGTGCGGTAAACTCATATAGTCTAGTCATCGCGCGCACGTGTTTTGCAGGAATAGTGCCCACTGGGCACTAGCTTTTGAAAATAGTGCCTGATTACAGCACCCTCTCTTGACATGATCCGCGAACAGCAGCTACAAAACTTCCTTCCTTTTCCATATTTCTGTTCTTATATTTTTTCACATTTAACACCGAGGTGTGTAATAAAACACATATTGAGTGGCATAACTAGTGTATGTCTATTCCCCCTCGGGGCTGTGAGTGACCAGAAGAGGAATCCAATGTATTTCCCTCTTCTGGTTACATCATTGCCAGTCAATATGTGTATATTACAATACTTTACTTTTAGTAATAATAATACTATTGTTATTATTGTTTTATGTTTACTATTTCTTTGTTTACCATTACTCTGATGAGTATAAAGCACTGTAGACTCTGTACTCTCCCTAGTCTTGTGAGGCACTGTACACTATTGGCAACTGTCAAAGACCAGTCTTCTCACTTGGTGTATCTCAACATATGCATAAAACAACAAACCTGTGAAAATTGGAGCTCAATTGGTCGTTGAAGTTGCAAGATAACTATGAAAGAAAAAACAGCCCTTGTCACACCAAGTTGTGTGCTTTCAGATGCTTGATATCAAGACCTCAAAAGAATTTTAAATCTGAGTTCTCGAAATCAAATTCATGTAAAATTAATTCTTTCTCGAAAACTACCTCACTTCAGAGGGAGCCGTTTCTCACAATGTTTTATACTATCAACCTCTTCCCATTACTTGTTAAACCAAGTAAGGTTTGATGCTAATAATTATTTTGAGTAATTACCAATAGTGTCTACTGCCATTTAAGAATCCAATACTTATGGTACAAGGTGATTACTATGTTGATTGTAGGAGTTTGCCGACAGTCGATTGAAATACACTAATGAGATGTTACAGAGTATGAAGCTACTCAAGCTGTCTGGATGGGAGGATATCTTTACTGATGCTATTGAGAGCATTCGGCATAAGGAGATTAATGGCTACTTTAAGATACTCATCTCATACGGCCTTATCTGTAAGTACATGTAGTTCTCATTTGTATTTTTTATTTTTATGGTTAGCTTGTGCGTAAAGCGCTCACCTCTAACCAAGGTGACCCTGGTTCGATACCAAGTCAGGGCCATATTTGAGTTGAGTTGTGCATTGGTTCTCTGCTGTGCCACAAGGGTTTTCCAGACCATCCGTTTTTTCTCCCTGGGGAAAATCAAACACTATCGATCTTGGCTGTGCTCTGTGGTCATAATGGGTTGATGTGGCTGGCAGCCAAAGGCGCCCTTGCATGCCTGCTTCTCGAACCTGTTGTAGCCGTGTCTTTTGCAATTCAGCTCTTAGCTGCGAGTAAGGATGATTAGCCTCCCAAATTGTTAATATTATTACAGACACAAAAGGCCCAAAGGCCACTTCAAGGTGTGGGCTACAATTATTTTTGTCCAGGGGCCGTTTCCCCCTAGTCCTAGGGCTGAAACAGGGTTACCGTATTTACAGTTCCTTATTGGAACTGTCCTTATGTGTAGGGTCACAACATATTTAATAAAAGTTGAAAAGTATTTCTCAAAGATGAAGTGAGAGCTTGTGTTTTCCAATAGGAAATCACAGCAAATTTTGTGAATTATTAAATTATAAAAGTATTTCATATGAAATGCAATGTAGTTTAAGTGTGCATAATGACCTTAAAGACAGTGGACATTAATGGTAATTGTCACAAACTAGTCTTCACAGTTGGTGTATCTCAACATATGCATAAAATAACAAACCTGTGACAATTTGAGTTCAATCGGTTGTCGAAGTTGCGAGATAACAATGAAAGAAAAAACACCCTTGCCACATGAAGTTGTGTGCTTTCAGATGCTTGATTTGGAGACCTCAAATTCTAAATCTGAGGTCTCGAAATCAAAACCGTGGAAAATTACTTCTTTCTCGAAAACTACATTACTTCAGAGGGAGCCGTTTCTCTCAATGTTTTATACTATCAACCTCTCCCCATTACTCGTCACCAAGAAAGGTTTTATGATAATAATTATTTTGAGTAATTACCAATAGTGTCCACTGCCTTTAACCTGAGACCAGAAACCCTAGTGGCAGGAATCAACTATTGAAAATATTGCAAATGAAACAACCATTTGATAGCAGAAGGTGTATTTTGTCTCACTTTAAACTTGTTAAACCAAATCATTTCCAAGCCTTACTTATAAAACTATGTTAGAAATTGACAACTAAGTCCTTGTAACTGTGTTTTAATTTGTCAGCTGGAAGCTCAATGGCAACACCACTTCTTGTCACTCTCTTGGTAAGTCGAGTTTGAGTCCATTGCAAGGGTTCTAATGCACCAGTGTACAGTGTATTATCAAGATTTTAGAATCTCATGTCTGATTTAGAGGATTCTGGTACTTTTTTAAAATCTCCACAGATTTACATTAAATTTACACGGTTTGGAGTAATGATAGTAGTAATTTTCCTTTCATTATTACTTATTGAGGTGCTGTCAATTTTGAGAAATGAAAAAAACAAGTCACAAAATAATGTTTATCTCAGTGAGACGAAAATTATTTCAGCATGTAGTTATAATATTATACTATAACATATCGTAACTGGTTAACACGTTTTTACATGCTAAAACTGAGACAAAAATTATTTTTGTGTCATTGTTTTACTCATTTATCAAAGATTACAGCACCTCACAGGCCACAACATGTGTAATATTTGTACACTATAACATGTATAACTTGTACAAAGAACGACAGAAGTGTAAATTGTGGTATCATTTAATGATATTTTCTTGTAGTCGTTTGCCGTGTACCAACCCATAACCGGAGAGACTCTAACCCCTGCTAAGGCCTTCTCTACCTTGACTCTCTTCGCTCTCCTTGGTGAACCTATGATGATGATCCCACAGTCCCTCTATATGTGTACTAGTTGCTTCATTAGTACAAAACGGCTACAGAAGTTCTTCGCTGCTACTGAAGTTAAAAATGAGGATAGTAACTCCAGTAGTTTATTGGACTCTGCCGATGATGGAACAATTGGTGATCAGGTGGTGGGTCCGGCACATCTGCAGGTAATAGAAATAATAACCCGTTTTTATATAGCACTTTTCACGCCCAAGGGGTGTCTCAAAGCACTTCCCTGGTCACTGGGCCTGAAATCATTCCTTAAACCATCTCAGCTCCCTGGGGAGTATACAGCCTGTGCACAATGTATGCGCTACTCGGCTAAACCAATCACAAGAACTATCTCTGCCCTCACAGGTACCCATTACCCCTGGGTGGAGAGAAGCAATTATAGTTAAGTGTCTTGCTCAGGGACACAGTGTCACGACCGGGATTCAAAACCACACTCTGCTGAACAGAAGCATCAGAGCTTGAGTTCGGTGCTATTATCCACTCAGCCACGACACCCCACAGGTGGCCTCCTCTAAAGCATACAATCAAAAGTTTTCTTTTTGTTTCTAATTGGAGACTTTGAGACCCTGGCGGCAACAGACATAGCGGTCCTGTTTTTGCGGCTGAGGGCATGCGCACACATGCTCAGTATTGCGCATGTAGGTCTGGGCACGTGCACTATTGTGAAAAAGGACCGTCTAAAAGTCTCCAAATATCTCAGTCAAAATTGTGACAGTCACATGCACAATCCTGTCCCCAATTTCATAGAGCTGCTTAGCACAAAAACTTGCTTAGCTTGAAATTTCTTTCTTGATAAAAACAGGATTACCAACCAAATTTCCACGTGATGTTCATGATAAGCAAACAACAGATGAATACCAATAACAAGCAATATTTTTTACTCGGGGTGGGGGGGTACTGAGTATACAGTGCTTACATACATCGGTGTATGGGTAAAAAACTAAATTTATATCCTTTATCCCCGATACAAATTTAACATCTATTATATCGTTGCGGTTTCGCTGCCAAAACATAGGGTTCGGAACTGCCTCTAGCTATCGGGCAATCTCGGTAGTCTAGTTGGTAAGACATTCCTCTAGAATTGCAAGGGTCGTGAGTTTGAATCCCACCTGTGTAATATGCCTGTGATATTTTTCTACAGGACTCGGGAAAGTACTGAGTATACAGTGCTAACACACATCAGTGTAAGGGGAAAGTACCGAGTATACAGTGCTAACACACATCGGTGTAAGGGGAAAGTACCGAGTATACAGTGCTAACACACATCGGTGTAAGGGGAAAGTACCGAGTATACAGTGCTAACACACATCAGTGTATGGGTAAAAACAAAAATTAATATTCTTTATCCTGATACAAATTTAACATCTGTTATAACATGGAATTGTTTGACCCACTGAATTGACAGTTGTGTAATTTTTACTCAGGAACATGAAATTGAGACTGATGGTGACGTTCCCTTGCTGTCTTCAATAGTTCTAGATCCTGAATCATATACAACCACAAGGACACCACTCCCTGATCACTTAGCAATAAAGGTAAGCAAGATCCAAATCAATAATTCTGCTAATACCCCCATTCACACAAGGTGTAAAAGTGGCCGAGAGCGTGGCCAATCATGGGCCAATCGTGGGCCAAACGTGGGAGGATCTTGGTTGGGTCAGGGTGTGGTTGGGTCGGGATTGGATCTCCTAGGCCGGGAGGCTGCATTCTCTTTCAATGCTTGTTTTGAACGTGCTCAATAGTCGTAGCTGGGTAGTAGTCAACAATAAGCCAGGAAAAGTAGTAGTGGCAGCATTTTGGTAAGATCTCTTCGCTCAGAAGTAAAACAATCGCTTTGACGTCATCAGTTGAGGTGCAATCGTAGTGGCAGCGAGTGGGCAACACTTTTGACCTAGAAGCAGTTCCGTCGTGGTTGCTGGATTTTGAGGCAGTAGTGCCCCCAACTACTCTTTGAAATCGGGGTGATCGGCATCGTCTCTGAGGGTCGCAAAGCTGTGTGAACGGGGTGTTACTTTACTTACATCTACCTTGTTTTACATGTTTCCTACGGTGACCCCGGCGCAGTTTGACACTGTCCCTATTCCACAGGGTTCCAGTTGCACGTTTCAAGAATACCCAAGGGTTTTACCGCTTACCCCTACTCCAGCGCAGGGGTAGCTATTCCCTGGGGAATGCCCATTTCCCGGGGCAGACAACGGGGTAAAGCGATCATAGGGTGAGACGGCTGCTTGTTGTTCCCGAAGGCAACAACAACTGAAAAGTTGGCTTATAGTATAGGGGAAAGTATGAAAAATGTGTTGCCTGTTGACTTTACAGATGTACAAGTCATGTTTAACTATTTTATAGTAGTCCATATGGTTAAAGATGTGTGTGGCAAATTACAGCCATGATAGTTCTTGATAGACCCGCCTTTGTTTTATTTTTCAAGATAACATCTGGTAACTTTGCCTGGGGGAAGGAATCTGAGAGTCTAACTCTCCGAGATATCAACTTGGATGTCCCCAAAGGTAAGGAAACTAAAATAATTCATAGGTCATTTATCTTCTACGTCGTTAAAGGCAGTGGACACTATTGGTGCTTAAAGATATTGTTATTTTCAAAGACCATGAGGACAGCTTTGTTTGGTATTTTCTGTTTCGGTAAAGTTTGTGTTTATTTCAAACCAATGTTACTTATTCAATGTACTTTGCTTTTATGCTATTCTTTGTATCGAATGCAGGTAAACTGACTATGGTGATTGGAGCTGTTGGGAGTGGCAAGTCCTCATTACTGTCTGCCATACTGGGTGAAATGACCACAGAGTCTGGGAGTGTTCAGCTCAACAGGTCAGTACATGTACACTTTGAGGTCATTACTGTCCTCTTATACTGGGTGAAATGACCACAGAGTCTGGGAGTGTTCAGCTCAACAGGTCAGTATATGTACACTTTGAGGTCATTACTGTCTGCTATACTGGGTGAAATGACCACAGAGTCTGTCAGTGTTCAGCTCAACAGGTCAGTGTATGTACACTTTGAGGTCATTACTGTCCTCTTATACTGGGTGAAATGACCACAGAGTATGGGAGTGTTCAGCTCAACAGGTCAGTATATGTACACTTTGAGGTCATTACTGTCTGCTATACTGGGTGACATGACCACAGAGTCTTTCAGTGTTCAGCTCAACAGGTCAGTGTATGTACACTTTGAGGTCATTACTGTCCTCTTATACTGGGTGAAATTACCACAGAGTATGGGAGTGTTCAGCTCAACAGGTCAGTATATGTACACTTTGAGGTCATTACTGTCCTCTTATACTGGGTGAAATGACCAAAGAGTCTGGGAGTGTTCAGCTCAACAGGTCAGTACATGTATACTTTGAGGTCATTACTGTCTGCCATACTGGGTGAAATGACCACAGAGTCTGTCAGTGTTCAGCTCAACAGGTCAGTACATGTTCACTTTGAGGTCACTCTTTGAGGTCATTTCTGTCTGCCACACTAGGTGAAATGACCAAAGAGTCTGGCAGTGTCAAGCTCAACAGGTCAGTATATGTACACTTTGAGGTCACACTTTGAGGTAGTTACTGTCTGCCATACTGGGTGAAAGAACCATAGACTTCCAATGTCTTATGTGTTTTCCAAACATTTTTCAAACCTTGAGATCCCATCTACTTTGCTTTATCATGTGAAGAAAATAAAACAGGACCCACGTCCATGTGAACGATGCAGCTTCAACAGTTAATTGTCTTGCTTCAGGACACAGGTGTCATGACTGGGACTTAAAGTCATACTGCTGATCAGACCAGAGCGTGAGTCTACAAACCCGGCCATATCTCATTAGGCCCCCTGCCTCCCCTTTAGTGTTGGTTCTGATTGACTGTCTTCTGCCTTACAGTTACATTGAGCGGGGGGGCACCTTTATTATATAGTTACGATTTTTACCAGAGACTAAAGTTGTTATTTATGACTTTATTTGTTTGTTACAGCACCAGCAATTCTATCGCCTATGCCAACCAGAAACCGTGGCTTCTGAATGATTCAATGAAGGATAATGTTCTGTTTGGACTTCCCTTTCAGAGCAACAGGTGAGTCAAGCAAAATAAGGTCATTACATTTGGTAAAATATTATACTCATATTGGGTGCGTGTGAATACATTGGCGCAGAATCTAATCACAAGCTATGGGTTATTTCTGTTAAGAAAAATAAAAATTAAAAATAAAAATCTGTACGATTTCAATGGGCATTTAGGCTGTTAGGCCGAAACCCCTAACAAGTACCAGTTATTATTAAGAATTTCATTTATTCGTCATAACAAAAACAACAATTCAAAATACAAAATAACAAAGCAAAATAGCAAGGACAATAAACCAATGGCACTTGCCTGGAATTAAAAAAGTTAACTGGCTACATTAATCAATATTTATAATCTAAGAAAGTCAAGATTACAAAATGCAGCACTAAAATATTTACATGGTAGGCTGTTACTTGCTAACGAGTATGAGTTGAGGGGGTTGAGTTTCGGAGTTTGAGTTTGCAAGCCTTCTCATGAGAGTATAGGCCAATCCTGGCAGATATTTGACGGCCACAGTATCTGCATTGGAGGGATGCTTCCTTGGGATAAACCGCTTTCTCGTGACGCAGCATCCTCCTAATACATGAAAATACACACACACACACACAAAAAATAAAAAGAAAAGAATATATTAAAGACACTGGACACTATTGGTAAATGTCAAAGACCAGTCTTCTCACTTGGTGTATTTCAACTTATGCATAAAATAACAAACATGCGAAAACTTGAGCTCGATTGGTTGTCGGAGTTGCGAGATAACTATGAAAGAAAAAAACACCCTTGTCACACGAAGTTGTGTGCTTTCAGATGGTTGATTTCGAGACCTCAAATTCTAAACTTGAGGTCTCGAAGTGAAATTCGTGGAAATTTACTTCTTTCTCGAAAACTACATCTCTTCAGAGGGAGCCGTTTCTCACAATGTTTTTAACTATCAACCTCTCCCCATTACTCGTTACCAAATGAGGTTTTATGCTGATAATCATTTTGAGTAATTACCAATAGTGTCCACTGCCTTTAAAAAAATAAATAAAAACATGTGAACGTATTATTACATTTCAGATACAAGGAGGTGATTCTATCTTGTGCGTTGCAGCCAGACATTGACATCTTACCGGCTGGTGATCAGACTGAGATTGGAGAGAAAGGAATTAATCTTAGTGGAGGACAGAAACAACGAGTCAGTGTAGCTAGGGCTATGTATGCTAGAAAGGACATCGTCCTTCTTGTAAGTAATCTAGTACTCTTGTCTTAAAGACACTGGACACTATTGGTAATTGTCAAAGACTAGCCTTCACAGTTGGTGTATCTCAACATATGCATGAAATAACAAACCTGTGAAAATTTGAGCTCAAACGGTGTTCGAAGTTAGAAAATAATGAAATAAAAAACAGCCTTGTCACTTGTCACACGAAGTTGGGTGAGTTCAGATGCTTGATTTCTAGAACTCAAATTCTAAATCTGAGGTCTCAAAAACAAGTTCGTGGAAAAATACTTCTTTCTCAAAAACTACGTTTCTTCAGAGGGAGCCGTTTCTCACAATGTTTTACACTATCAATAAGGTTGTATGTTTATAATTATTTTGAGTAATTACCAATAGTGTCCACTGCCTTTAATCGCTTTAGATATTAATTTAGATAAGATTTGTACTAATTCTAATGACTCAAACACTGCACCAAAAAGAGAAATTTCTTAAGGCATTCTTGGACTACTCCTTAAACCTTAAGATAAAGGGCTATATAAAAATTGATTATTACTATTATTATCTTTCTTGATTCCTTCAGGATGATCCACTATCAGCCTTGGACGGCCATGTTGGTGCTCAAATGTTCAATGATGGCATTCTAGGATTACTAATATTATTATTAATATCTTTCTTGATTCCTTCAGGATGATCCACTATCAGCCTTGGACGGCCATGTTGGTGCTCAAATGTTCAATGATGGCATTCTAGGATTACTAATATTATTATTAATATCTTTCTTGATTCCTTCAGGATGATCCACTATCAGCCTTGGACGGCCATGTTGGTGCTCAAATGTTCAATGATGGCATTCTAGGATTACTAATATTATTATTATTATCTTTCTTGATTCCTTCAGGATGATCCACTATCAGCCTTGGACGGCCATGTTGGTGCTCAAATGTTCAATGATGGTATTCTAGGACTACTCCTCAAGAAAGGACAGACTGTTGTATTAGTAACGCACCAGCTGCAATATCTCTCACACGCTGATAAGGTAAACCTTTAAAGGGTCTGGGTACTTTTTGTAGGACAAAAAGCACAATGTCTACAGATTGACACTAAACTTACACAGTTTGAAGATAATGATAGTAGAAAGCTTTCCTTAAAGGAACACGTTGCCTTGGATCGGTCGAGTTGGTCTTTGAAAAGCGTTTGTAAGCGTTTGTTATAAAATGCATATGGGTAGAAAAGTGTTGTAAAAGTAGAACACAATGATCCACACAAACATGCCTCTAAAATGCACGGTTTTCCTTTTACCTCGTCGACTTACACGGTCAGCCATTTATGGGAGTACTCCCCTAAATGTGATCAACAGATAGTGGGCTCGACTCCTGGTCGTGACCCTTGTGTCCTTAAGCAAGACCCTTAACTAATTGCTATGCTCAGCAGATAGGTAAATGGGTAGGTCCCGTGTGTTGTGTAATACACATAAAAAGAGCCAGTTACTTGTCATTGGAGATGATGCTCTTCTTGTTGGCTTAATATTGTGCGGGGACATATCACTATATTCACCAACATTGATTGTTATACCTCGGTAACAAACTGAAGTTTGATTGGTCGAGAACCAATCACGTGACGTGCAACATGTCGGGGGAGTCGAGGGAACAGTGAAGAATTGTATTAAACTATGTAATAATGTTTGAAGATGACAACATAACTTTGAGAAGAGGAATAATCATGTTACCATGGTATAACAAAACAATTGTTGCACGCTGTGATTTGGGTCCATTGGTTTTGTACACCCTCGGGGGAAAATGACATTTTCCGGCTGGAGTGTACAAAACGCTGTGGACCCTGTCACAGCGTCCAACAATTGTACATGAAGCGCTTTGATTTGATTTATTGCATAGATTGTGATCATGAAGGATGGTAGAGTTGAGAGAGAGGGTGTGTTGGCCGACATTGCAGAAGCTGAACCTGAGCTATACAGTCAGTATGAGAAGTCTGTGCATAACAACACTGACGATGAAGAAGAATCACAGACGCAAGAAGACCGGCAAGAATTGATGAGGCAAATATCACGTCAGACATCTCAACAAAGGAAGCGCCTTATATCACAAAACTCGCTAACATGTTTGGAAGGTACAGAGATTGTTTTTTTTATCTGTGTTTTGTTTTCAAATAATAACACTTGGTTCTTATTATCTCCGCCCAGGGGTAAATGGGTTCTTGTGATCTGTGTACTCCCCAGGGAGTTGAGATGGTTTAAGGAATGAAATAAATGGCGCAGTGATCAGTCGTTGACTTCACCAAGCTTTTCCTAATGCACTTTATCAAAACTATCCCCGGGAATATTCAGGGATGTCTGTCCCGGTCGTGGTTTTTCTAGGTGGGATGAATTGTTAATTAGTTTCTCTCCTGGTCGGCTGTCTCCCGGTGGTGGGCCACTCTGTCCCGGTCTTTGTTTATACTCCCCTGCTGAGCTTTCTGCGGTTTGGCGCTGATAAGATCTCACACCCTCCAGGGCTTTTCAGCAGCACAGGGCTTGAAATCTATCAACTGTGATTTTTTAATAACCTTTGCCAAAACAATAATGTTCCAAACATCAATCTGTGCTACTAGTTTTTGGAATGGTAGGATGGTGTTTAAATAACTTGTATTACAATTGATCCCTTATTGTGACCAAACCCCATCATGAATATAGTTGTTTGATTAAGCATCATCGTGACACAATATATTTTTTACTCACGTGAAGGTTTTTTGTACCCTTCATGGAAGAAGACTGCATGGGAAACCTTAGTAAGGAACCACATATGAACTACACGTTGATTGTTTTTGAAACTGTGATACTTAGTTTCTAGCTCTATGGTTTGAGAGGGAGGGTTACGTACTACCATAGAGTTAGGGTACTACAATCGTCATAAAAGTTGTGCAGCATAATTAGCAGGACACAATAGTGTAGCGATATGTATTCACACGATTAGAAAAACAGGTCAAAGTTCTTGCATTTCTCCAGCTCAAATGTCAAAAAGCAACAGTTTGAATGATTTATTAACATAAATAAACAACTGTTTGTTCTTACTTTGCAAGTAAAAAACATGAGTTTAGTTATAAAATCCCAAGTCACCATCCAGGTTCAGAATAAACAGGCAGTCCAGCACACGTGTGTGACAACAGCTCGTCCAAAGCAGTTGTGTGCATAGGCCTACAATGCGTGTGTGTCTGTGTGGGTGATCGGAAGCCACAGTCTCAGAGACAAGTGTTTCAATAGGCTGTTGAATTTCCACATAGCGCGTAAGAATTGTTTTTATTGGTCGATTTTGCCCTACTGCCTGAGCGGTGTAAACAAGTATTTAAAATCGCGGAAGAAAGCGTTAGTCGTCGCCGGTGATTTCTTATTAATTTAGCGTCGGTTTTTTTGCGGGAAAAAATAATCGTTCCCTGCATGGAATACGCCAGAATTGCTTTTGAAAAATACTAGTGTTGCAGACCGGTCTGAAATAGTTGCATGCTCATTGGAGGCATAACTTTTCGATTGATACGTTTATAATATAGAAGCATTTTAATAGTATTTAAAAAATGTTTGAAGTTGCTTTCATTCAACACTGTTAAGTTATTGATAGGGCGGCTAAATCATTGAAGGGTGGCGGGGTGGGTGGTTGCGTTCGTTTTTAGGGGCGGCTGACTTTGAGTACAATGGATATAAAAAGGTACAGTGCCGCAAAAGAAATAATGTAATGATGTTTGAAGTACTGTGGGGTAAACATATTTGAGACTTGCACTTAAATGTGGGAATTTGTTTTGTTAATTGGTTAGAAATGTGAACGGTGTCCGAAGTGTGTAGGATTATAAACAAAACAAAAACGCTTCAAATAAAACTCAAAGTTAAATCCAAGTCCGTTAATGTTTACACGTAACAAATCAGTATCAAAAAAGTACAAAACAAACCAACTTTGCAAATAATTAAAGTGTTTTCATCACGCATACAGATGTAGTTCTTTTACAATATTTTGAGAGAAGTGTTTTCATGATGTCAACCAGAATTTACCAAAATGCTAATTGATAACTGCATAAAAACTACTTGTGTAGATCCCAGTTCATACCCCAGTGTTGGCTTTATCTGGTTGAGAAAACCCCAAGCAGGTGACCTCGCTCAGTGGTGACCGCAAACAAGGCTTCCAGTAGATAACGATCTGAGTGCTTGCGGCTAATCTTAAAGAATGTAAACATACAGCTCAGCTGTCAGTGAAGTGTCCCGGAATAATCCCGCTATGAATTTGAAAGCTATACTAATTGGACCGGGAGGAAAAACTTCCCCGGGTTAGAATATCCCTGTGTTTTCCCGGGGATAGTTTTGACAAGGTGCCTAACTTGGGATGAATCTAAGGACTTACATGTAGGACGAGTTAAGTTCCGTATCCTGTACGTTAGGACACATTAAACCCATCCTAAGTTAGGATGAGTAACTCGTCCTAACTTACTTTTTATGAAATCGGCTGCACAGGTAATAATGTTGGAAACGCTTTGAGACGCCCTTCAGGTGTGAGACGTCCCTTCAGGTGTTAAACCCATCCTAAGTTAGGATGAGTTACTCGTCCTAACTCGAGATTAATCACAGCTTTTTATGAAATCGGCTGCACGGGTAATAATGTTGGAAACGCTTTGAGACGCCCTTCAGGCCTGTCAGGTGTGAGACGCCCTTCAGGTGTTAAACCCATCCTAAGTTAGGATGAGTTACTCGTCCTAATTCGAGATTAATCACAGCTTTTTATAAAATCGCCCGCAGGGGTAATAATGTTGGAAACGCTTTGAGACGCCCTTCAGGCCTGTCAGGTGTGAGACGCCCTTCAGGTGTTAAACCCATCCTAAGTTAGGATGAGTTACTCGTCCTAATTCGAGATTAATCACAGCTTTTTATAAAATCGCCCGCAGGGGTAATAATGTTGGAAACGCTTTGAGACGCCCTTCAGGTGTGAGACGTCCCTTCAGGTGTTAAACCCATCCTAAGTTAGGATGAGTTACTCGTCCTAACTCGAGATTAATTATAGCTTTTTATGAAAGAGGCTGCAGGGATAATAATGTTGGAAACACTTTGAGACGCCCTTCAGGTGTGAGACGTCCCTTCAGGTGTTAAACCCATCCTAAGTTAGGATGAGTTACTCGTCCTAACTCAAGATTAATTATAGCTTTTTATGAAAGAGGCTGCAGGGATAATAATGTTGGAAACACTTTGAGACGCCCTTCAGGTGTGAAGCGCCCTTCAGGTGTTAAACCCATCCTAAGTTAGGATGAGTTACTCGTCCTAACTCGAGATTAATCACAGCTTTTTATGAAATCGGCTGCACGGGTAATAATGTTGGAAACGCTTTGAGACGCCCTTCAGGCCTGTCAGGTGTGAGACGCCCTTCAGGTGTTAAACCCATCCTAAGTTAGGATGAGTTACTCGTCCTAATTCGAGATTAATCACAGCTTTTTATAAAATCGCCCGCAGGGGTAATAATGTTGGAAACACTTTGAGACGCCCTTCAGGTGTGAGACGTCCCTTCAGGTGTTAAACCCATCCTAAGTTAGGATGAGTTACTCGTCCTAACTCGAGATTAATTATAGCTTTTTATGAAAGAGGCTGCAGGGATAATAATGTTGGAAACACTTTGAGACGCCCTTCAGGTGTGAAGCGCCCTTCAGGTGTTAAACCCATCCTAAGTTAGGATGAGTTACTCGTCCTAACTTGAGATTAATTATAGCTTTTTATGAAAGAGGCTGCAGGGGTAATAATGTTGGAAACGCTTTGAGACGCCCTTCAGGTGTGAGACGTCCCTTCAGGTGTTAAACCCATCCTAAGTTAGGATGAGTTACTCGTCCTAACTCGAGATTAATTATAGGTTTTTATGAAAGAGGCTGCAGGGATAATAATGTTGGAAACGCTTTGAGACGCCCTTCAGGTGTGAGACGTCCCTTCAGGTGTTAAACCCATCCTAAGTTAGGATGAGTTACTCGTCCTAACTCGAGATTAATTATAGCTTTTTATGAAAGAGGCTGCAGGGGTAATAATGTTGGAAACACTTTGAGACGCCCTTCAGGTGTGAAGCGCCCTTCAGGTGTTAAACCCATCCTAAGTTAGGATGAGTTACTCGTCCTAACTCGAGATTAATTATAGCTTTTTATGAAAGAGGCTGCAGGGGTAATAATGTTGGAAACACTTTGAGACGCCCTTCAGGTGTGAAAAGCACTTTTTAAAAACTGGTTATAGTTATTACTGTTATTATTAACTGAAATATGTGTATTGTGTACAGAGTCTGATGATATAAAAGGGAAGTTGATTGAAGATGAAGAGAGAGAACAAGGGTCTGTGTCCTACAAAGTCTACTTATTCTACCTTCGGAGCACCACCCTGCCTCTAATGTTAGCCGTGTTCGCTGCTTACACACTACGTACTGCATTCGAGGTGGCTACTAGCTTCTGGCTTTCTAAATGGGCCTCCGACAATGTGAATCCAGAACTTAATGTGAGTAGTAGGTGTTTGGGCCTTGAGCTTCACTATTGAAAGAGTACAGCAATGCTCCTCTGGTCCCATGTTCATAGAGCTGCAATTTAATGTGAGTAGTAGGTGTTTGGGCCTTGAACTTCACTATTAAAAGGGTACAACAATGCTCCTCTGGTCCCATTTTCATAGAGCTGCAATTTGATGTAAGTAGTAGGTGTTTGGCCTTTTAACATTACTATTGAAAGGGTACAACAATGCTCATCTGGACCCATTTTCATAGAACTGCAATTTAATGTAAGTATTAGGTGTTTGGGCCTTGAACTTCACTATTGAAAGGGTACAACAATGCTCCTATGGACCCATTTTCATAGAGCTGCAATTTAATGTAAGTAGTAGGTGTTTGGGCCTTGAACTTCACTATTGAAAGGGTACAACAATGCTCCTCTGGACCCATTTTCATAGAGCTGCACTTTAATGTAAGTAGTAGGTGTTTGGGCCTTGAACGTCACTATTGAAAGGGTACAACAATGCTCCTATGGACCCATTTTTATAGAGCTGCTCATAAAGCACAACATTTGCTTGAGTTACAAAATCCATGCTAAGTATATTGTAAAACCAGATTACCGCCCAAGACTCCATTCAACTGTTATGCTTAGTATGCAACAGCTTAGCACCAGTCACAAGCAATGTATACGGCAGTAAAATGTGTAAAGTAAGCAAGCTATTTTCGTTCTTAAGCAAATTTTGGACACCTTTGGTAATTGTCAAAGACCAGTCTTCTCACTTGGTGTATCTCAAAATATGCACAAAATAACAAACCTGTGAAAATTTGAACTCAATTGGTCGTTGAAGTTGCGAGATATTAATGAAAGAAGTTGTGTGCTTTCAGATGCTTGATTTCGAGACCTCAAAATCTAAACCTGAGGTCTCGAAATCAAATCTGTGGAAGTATACTTCTTTCTCCAAAACTGCCTTACTTCAGTAAGGGAGTCGTTTTTCACAATGTTTTATACCATCAACCTCTCCCCTTTACTCGTTACCAAGTAAGGTTTTTATGCTAATAATTATTTGGAGTGATTACCAATAGTGTCCACTGCCTTTATATGAACAATGTTATTACACTCTTTATTTGCAGAGTACCAGTAGTAGCTACTACGTAGGAGTGTATGGTGGATTGACTGGAGGTGCAACTATCTTCTCATTTATTTCTAGTGTGGTACTAGTATTTGCAACAATCGCCATTGCTAAGAAGATCTTCCTCAAGATGCTACGCACCATTGCTCACATGCCTATCAGGTAATAAATAATACAAAGCATTTATACAATTGTGACCCTCTCTAATACTTAAGAAAGTCGTATAAGGATAGAGGCTAACGGCAAGTTGTTTTCTTTACACTCGGTGCACCATTTTATTTCCTGAAACAGACGAAGACAAAATACATGTTGTCAGGTCTTCGCTGGAATCATTATATTAATTAACTTATAAAACAAATAATCACAGGACAGTATTTATGTACAAACAGTATTAAATGAAATCGTAAATGGCTTTAAATAAACAGCTATGTCTCAAGATCATGACATGTGATTTTCACATCATGCGCCATCTTGATTATCGATGGAAAACAACAACTTAAATGCAACTAAAACTTGGCCGATGCTCCTGATCGGAAATGTTTTAAAGAACAAACACTTATAGATAGCAACTCTTGTCAAATAAACTACAAGGGTATAGTTCAAGAAATAAATAATAAACTTGTATTCAGAAAACTAAACCGGGACAAATCTTTAGTCCGGCAATCAATCAATTCCATTAAATCTCTAATAATCTCGAAATGAATAAAAATAGAATCAATAGTGGTTGAAGATAAACACCAGTTTACAATAATGTACATGAATGATGATTTTAGAGGGAAAATGTATGAAAAATAAACCAAAAGATTATTACCTGAAACAGACGAAGACAAAATACATGTTGTCAGGTCTTCGCTGGAATCATTATGAGGGTGGCGGCGGAAGCGCGCGAAATTGAAATGCTTCTCAAGAGAGGGCGCTTCTCATGAATAATTAAATGTTACATATAAGTAAGTGCAATAAAAATAACAGTGGGGGGTACAATTTCTATGACCGTCACACAATAATAATAATAATAATAATTAATAATAATAAATTCTTATATACATGTAGCGCATTTCACAATAACCGTATCAATGCTCTTTACATTAGTGCCCTGGTCATGGGGCCAATAATATCCCTTTTAATGTTTCTCAGCTCCCTTGGGAGTATACAGCCCTGAGCTGCCTGTAAGGCGCTTGTGGCTTTTCATACACAATTTCAACCTCTACCCTCGCAGGTACCCATTGATACCCGCCTGGGTGAAGAGAAGCAATTATAGTCAAGTATCTTGCTCAAGGAGATTCGGGACATCATCCTGAAATTTAATCTGAATTACCATGTGTACGCAGACGACACTCACGTTTAAATCTTCTCAAGAAAACGCCAATGCATCTATTGCAAGACTTGAAAAATGCATCCAAGAGATTCATCGTTGGACACAACAAAACTTCCTGAAGTTAATGATGATAAGACAGAGTTCCTTCTATTTGGGTCACGTCAACAGTTAAATAAGGTTTCAGTGCCATACATCTCCATCGGTGATGCTCGGATAGCTCCCTCGCTGAAAGCTCGGAACTTAGGGGTTATTTTTGATTCATCGATGACACTTCAGCCACACATCAACAACATTGTTCGTTTATCATCATATCACATCAGGAATATAGGTAAGATTCGCAAGTACTTGGACAAAAGTGCCACTGAAAGGTCATTCACGCATTTGTTACTTCTCGTCTTGACAATTGCAATGCTCTTCTCTACAGTCTTCCTCCTAACAACCAGATTTCCCGACTTCAACGGCTCCAAAATACTGCTGCCCGCATTGTGACACTGTCTAGAAAATCCTGTTCTATCACCCCCATTCTGAAACAACTACATGTACACTGGCTCCCTATCTCTTAGCGAATCATCTTCAAGCTGATGCTCATTGTCCACAAAGCTCTTAATGGCAAGGCTCCCCACTATATTTCTGAACTGCTTCAAGTTTACACTCCATCAAGGAATCTTCGATCAAGTTCTATGCTTCTCCTCATTGAACCCAAGTCTCGACACTTAAGGGGTGACAGGTCTTTTTCTTCAGCCGCGCCACGCATCTGGAACTCTCTACCACTTAATCTTCGATCTTGTCTCTGTACCGCAAAATTCAAGTCTCTTCTCAAAAATTATCTTACATGTATGTCACAGGTTTTCAATGACTAATTTTGTTGTATCTGTTTTTCTTTGTGTTGTGTTTTGTTTTTGTTTTGTTTTTGGTTTTACTGTGCCTTGAACACCCAGCAGGGCGGATATGTGCGCATTACAAGTCTTATTATTATTATTATTAAGGACACAAGTGTCACGACCGGGATTCGAACCCACACTCAGGTGACTTAGCACCAGAACTTGAATTCGATGCTCCTAACCACTCGGCCATGACACTCTACAATATAGCGCTCTACGGAGAACAGAGCGCTTTACATAAGACTAAGACAAAAAGAAAAACAAACGAACTAGGGTGGGTTGGGGTTCCAACAGAAATGTCTTCAGGAGGCTTTTGAATACAGGCAACGAGATCGCCTCTCGCAGACCTGCTGGAAGCTCATTCCATAGACGCGGGGCAGCCATGGCGAATGAGCTATCCCCAGCTTTACCGCTAGTTCTAGGAACAGAAAGCTGGGTCTGATCAGCTGATGAGCGGAGTTGTTGCCTGTATGCATCAGCAGTATTAGAGTTGTGGTAATGTACAAGTTCAACCAGTTATGATGGAGATTGGGTATGAAAGATTTTGTAGACATGAGTAAAAATGTTTGAAGGTTATGCGTTCTTTAACTCAGAATAGATGGATTGCATATAATAATAATAATAATAATAATAATAATAATTATCAGTTTTTATATAGCACTTTTTCACACCATAAGGGCATCCCTCAGCGTTTCCAACATTATTACCCCTGGTCACTGGGCTTTAAATCATTCCTTAAACCATCTCAGCTCCCTTGGGAGTATATAGCCTGTGCAACAATTATGTACTGCGAAGCTAAATCAATCGCAAGAACCATCTCTGCCCTCACAGGTACCCATTTACCCTGAGTGGAGAGAAGCATGTACTTAAGTGTCTTGCTCAGAGACACAAGTGTCATGACAGGATGTCATTGACCACCATCTTTGATGAAAACAATGGAAAAGTGCACACGTGTTCGCGATGTGCACGACTCAGGGCCAATGGTAGCCTTTCACGCAGGCATGATTAATCAAAGATGGCAGCCACTGCGAGGGGTCTATGTCGATGCGGAGCATCGGATGATGGCCCTCCAAACACGTTGGTCCTCCGTTGCTGTACGCAGTTCTTCCTGACGCAGTCCAGAGTCCCGGCACAAGGTGTCCACATAGGTGGTTTGTGGTCTACCTCGGGAACAGTGACCTTGAGTAGGGGCCCAAAGCACAAGCTTGCTCACTGCCAGCTCAGCATGCCTGAGACGGTGACCTGCTAATCTCAGCCTTCTTGCCCTAATCTTGGTGCTAACTCTCGGTAGTCCACCATAGAGCTCCAGCTTTGTAACATGCCTCTCCCAATGAACCTGTTTAACACAGTGAAGCATTCTTGTATAGCAGCAGTCCAGTCTCTTCTCTAGACGACTGGCTAGTGTCCAGGACTCGCATCCATGCAGCAGTACTGATTCCACAGTGGCAGTAAAGAACTTCACCTTCAGGGACTGGGACATCTGACTTGACCATAATGCTCTTCATGGAGTTGAGTGGCTTCCAGGCAAGAGCGATACGACATTTCACATTTTTCTCGGTGTCGTTAAAGACAGTGGAAACTATTGGTATTTGTCAAAGACCAGTCTTCTCACTTGGTGTATCTCAACATATGCATAAAATAACAAACCTGTAAAAATTTGAGCTTGATCCGTCAGAGTTTTGAGATAACTATGAAAGAAAAAAACACCCTTGTCACACGAAGTTGTGTGCTTTCGATCAGATGCTTGATTTCGAGACCTCAAATTCTAAACTTGAGTACTCGAAGTCAAATTCGTGGAAAATTACTTCTTTCTCGAAAAGTACGTCACTTCAGAGGGAGCCGTTTCTCACAATGTTTTATACTATCAACCTCTCCCCATCTGCCCATTACTTGTTACCAAAAATGAGGTTTTATGCTGATAATTATTTTGAGTAATTACCATTAGTGTCCACTGCCTTTAAGCCATGAGCCCAAGTGTTTGAAATCTGTTACCCGGTTCAGCTCTGAGCTGTATCAATACCTCTCATCCCTAACCCCTGGAAAAGATGCACTAGAAGCAGCTCTAGTAAAGTTGGCCTTGGGGACAGATTTCGTGGAGCTGCTTGGCGGCCGATTTTGTGCTTACTGTGTGCGATATCCATTTCACAGCGTTGTTATCGTAAGCACACGAAAATAAATGACGTCACAATGCAAATCCATGGTGTACGTGCAACATACATGTAACCGCCTAATTTATAACAAAATTTTCTGCTGCAGTAAGCACAAAAGTTTGTCATCGGTTTGTCACGTTTCTCTCGTGACCCAGATGGCCGAGCGATCTCGAACTTCTACAAGTTTGTAAGTTGATGTATGTGGTGGATTACATAAGGTGCTTACACTGCCAGCAACTGTTTTGTTAGCAAAAACCAATTCTGTAATGTTCCTTTAATTTATAACTTACAACTATATTGATGTCTTACAGGTTTTTTGACACTACCCCAGTTGGTCGTATAATCAACCGCTTTTCTAGTGATATAGAAGTTGTTGACATGGTAAGTTGAATAATAATAATATCAAAGTCTTATATAGCTCACGTATCTACCTACCTAACAAGGTACTCAAGGCGCTGAGTATATACATGTACAAACTTTCAAAAAGATCGGTTATTGAAGTTATGAATTATGAAACCCAATTATGGAGCACCTGAGAAGGGTTTACAAGGTGCTACGGCGCATTTAGCAGCCACATTCAGGAACACCCGGGGCTCTGGGTTCTTTTACATGCTTTACACAACACATGGGACAGGCATATTTACATGGGTGAGATTCGAACCCACGACCCTTGCAATTCTTGAGCAGTGTCTTACCAACTCGACTACCGAGATTGCCCAGTTGCTAGAGGCAGTTTGTATTTGGCAGCGGTTACCACAACGATATAATAGATGTTAAATTTAAAGATAAGTAGGGGCAATGCCAATACCAAATTTAGTAGAGTAATTGACATAAAATCATCAGGGATTGTTCTTATTCAATGAAGAGTCTTGGATCTGATCTACTGTTTTTCTTATCATTGATGCAGATGCTGATGTTTAACATTGATTCCTGTATGATCGTGTTACTGATGACGTTGTCTGCTATTATCATCAATGTTATTGTGACGCCTATCTTCATTGTCATTATACTGCCTGTCATTATTATGTTCGTCTTTCTGCAAAAGGTCTTCTTAACTACTTCAAGGTTTGTAACTACGTTTTCCTAGCATTTGTTTGAACCTTGCGACAGTCTGTACCAACAATTTGTCTCCCGACGATGGTCAGGAGACTGACGATGACTAGAGCGAGCTAGTCGAAACGTTGAGACCAATTCAAGAACTGACTCCGTGGTAGTACAGTTAATTACGATCCTATAAGCTTAAGTAGTAGTCCAAGTCTATTTTCTATACCTTCCGCCCAGGCAATAGTTAATAAGCAGGACAGTTCTTTTTAGAACTGAGAAGTCTCCCGAACACCCGAACAATCTACTCCGCGGCAGTAGAATAAAGCAAGACAGTTCTCTAAGAACGAACTCTACCTGGCAAGTAGATACAAACATGGTGTACTGTTACCACAAATCAAGTATATATATTGTTTCCTCACCATGCAATGCCTCAAATCCTATATCATAATAATAATAATAATAATGACAATATCTTGTATAGCGCATTTCACAATAAACCGTATCAATTTACATTAGTCTCCTAGTCATTGGGCCAATAACATCTCGTAAATCTTTCTCAACTCCCTGGAGAGTATACAGCCCCGAGCTGCCATGGTGCTCAGGCGGCTTTTTCATTCAACCTCTACTCATACAGGTACCCATTTTTTACCCCTGGGTGAGGAGAAGCAATTATAGTATAGTATCTTGCCCAAGGACAGAAGTGTCACGACCGGGATTCAAACCCACACTCCAGTGACTTACATGTAGCACCAGAACTTGAATTCGATGCTCTTAACCACTCGACCATGACACTCTACTAGAGCAAGCTAGTCCAAATGTTGAGACCAATTCAAATACCTACTCCGCGGTAGTGAAATTAACAAAGAGTAGTCCCCTCGATCCACTAAAGCAAAAGTAGTAGTTCCAGCCAATTTTCTACCTTCCGTCCAGGTACATGTAGTAGTTAAAAAGCAAACTTGGCATGTGACCATAGAACACACAAGGCGCAGGTAGTGATATTAGCCGTGCAATATAGGTTTTTATCACTACTCCATTCTGCGAATCTGATTGGAGAACTTGTGCGTACTTGAAGATAATCAGCAATATCTCAAAAACTCTCCATCTTTTGTAACGACATTTTCACTGGTTTATGTTTCTGTTTTTGTTTACATTGATATACTTGTTCTTAGGGAGCTGCAACGCATAAACAACATAACTCGGTCCCCCGTGTATGCATTTTTCTCCGAGTCACTTGTGGGGTTGTCAACCATCAGGGCATATCGGTAAGTATAATAACTTGAAAAGTACTGAATATACAGAGCTAACACACATCGGTGTATCGGTAAAAACAACAATTAATAGTCTTTATCCCCTACGTAAATTTAACATCTCTTATATCGTTGCAGTACCCGCTCACTGCCCAAACATAGGATTCGAACTGCCTCTAGCTACCGGACAACCTCGGTAGTCTATTTGGTAAGACACTGCTCTAGAATTGCAAGGGTCGTGGGTTCGAATCCCACCCGAATATTACATGCCTGTGATATTTTTTCACAGGACTCGGGAAAGTACTGAGTATATTAAAAATGTCCTTACTGCAGCCCTATGAAATTGTACCTCAGAGTAACTTGGGAAATGCCTTTCTTTTTTGTAGCATGAACACTGTTTATCTTATATTAATTTTGGTTTTTACCCATACACCGATGTGTGTTAGCACTGTATACTCAGTACTTCCCGAGTCCTGTGAAAAATATCACAGGCATGTTACTCGGGTGGGATTCGAACCCACGACCCTTGGAATTCTAGAGCAGTGTCTTACCAACTATACTACCAAGATTGCCTGGTAGCTAGAGGCAGTTTGAATCCTATGTTTTTGCAGTGGGTACCGCAACGATATAGACCAAACGATAATGAGACCAAAATCATTAATCTAGCCAACATGCAAATTTAACATTTGTTCTCACAATAAACAAATTTTTACTAAGTACTTAGTACTAACATGACTCATCTGTTAATTTCAATTTCATTTCATTGATATAGATCGCAGAGACGCTTCTTCAATAAGATATTGAAGTATGTTTCCGATAACAATGTTGCCTATGTGTATCTGACTGCCTGTAATAGTTGGCTGGGTGTTCGATTGGTAAGTCAAGTATAGTCACAATCTAGGCCAATTGGCAAAGGCTACTTTCACCAAATATGATTTCTTCCTTCTTTATTCTGATTTCCCATTTTGTTGTCAGTGGAAAAATCAGAATAACTGTGTTTGAATGGTCTGAAAAGTCTATTAAAGCCAACACCATACACATGTAGGTCAGCCTTTGTTTTCATTAAAGACACTGGACACTATTGGTAATTGTCAAAGACCAGTCTTCTCACTTGGTGTATCACAACATATGCATAAAATAACCAACCTGTGAAAATTTTAGCTCAATTGGTCGTCGAAGTTGCGAGATAGTAACGAAAGAAAAAACACCCTTGTCACACGCAGTTGTGTGCTTTCAGATGCTTGATTTCGAGACCTAAAAATCTACTTCTGACAAAGCAAATTACTTCTTTCTCGAAAACTATGTTACTTCAGAGGGAGCCGTTTCTCACAATGTTTTATACTATCTATCATGTCTATAGCTCTCCTTTACTCGTTACCAAGTAAGGTTATACATTGTGTGCTAGTAATTACCAATAGTGTCCACTGCCTTTATAGGATTTGGGTACTTTTTTGTACACAAAACACAATTGCAACAGATTTACATCAAACTCACACAGTTTGAAGATAATGGTAGTTGAAAGCTTCCCCTAAAATATTGCTTGCTGAAGTGCTGTAGTTTTTGAGAAATGAGTATAACAATGTCACGAAAAAACGATTTACATCCTAAAAAAAAATCGTCTCCTGAGATGAAAATTATTGTTGTGACTCGTTTGACCGTAAAATGCTTTTTATCCATATACTATAATGTATTGTATTATTTCAGGATTTTATAGCTGCATTGGTTGTCTTACTATCTGGAATGAGTACATTGGTAGCAGCCTCGTTGACTGGACTTGATGCTAGCCTTGTAGGTCTTGCTATTAGTTATGCATTGCAGGTAAATCGTGTTACTATACTATACAATAATATGGAAAGGTTTGTGGTAACACCATGTAATGCCTATCTCTAATGAGTTGGGTGGTTCTGAAAAGAACCGTTGGTTTCAACTCAACGTTTTGATCAGTATGCTCTGATTGTCTTCTGGAGATTCTCAGTCATATATGAGGTATAGTAAAACAGAATATTACATGAGTAGACTCAAACAGATACTATATGAAGATGTTGTAATTTATTTCTAACCATTGTCGGTACACTTTATTATTATTATTTTTTTTCTTCAGAAAAAGCTACGAAATTTCAAACATTGAATGAAACCTAATTCTTGTTCAAATTCTAGTCTACACGTGTGACTGATACACCAACAAAATGTGAATGATTTATTCTTAACTTTATTGGAAGATTAGTAATATGATTTATTCTTAGCTTTATTGGAAGATTAGTAATATGATTTATTCTTAGCTTTATTGGAAGATTAGTAATATGATTTATTCTTAGCTTTATTGGAAGATTAGTAATATGATTTATTCTTAGCTTTATTGGAAGATTAGTAATATGATTTATTCTTAGCTTTATTGGAAGATTAGAATATGATTATTCTTAGCTTTATTGGAAGATTAGTATATGATTTATTCTTAGCTTTATTGGAAGATTAGTAATATGATTTATTCTTAGCTTTATTGGAAGATTAGTAATATGATTTATTCTTAGCTTTATTGGAAGATTAGTAATATGATTTATTCTTAGCTTTATTGGAAGATTAGTAATATGATTTATTCTTAGCTTTATTGGAAGATTAGTAATATGATTATTCTTAGCTTATTGGAAGATTAGTAATATGATTTATTCTTAGCTTTATTGGAAGATTAGTAATATGATTTATTCTTAGCTTTATTGGAAGATTAGTAATATGATTATTCTTAGCTTATTGGAAGATTAGTAATATGATTTATTCTTAGCTTTATTGGAAGATTAGTAATATGATTTATTCTTAGCTTTATTGGAAGATTAGTAATATGATTTATTCTTAGCTTTATTGGAAGATTAGTAATATGATTTATTCTTAGCTTTATTGGAAGATTAGTAAACAACAGTGTTTGAGCCTTTCAGTTCAGAAAGTCTCTGCTTGGGGTCAAAACATTGGGCCCTTCACAATCATTTTTACATTATCACTTTTGTGGTTGTAAACACATTTAGGTCTCATGCCAAAAAATAGGGTTAAATATTTTTATGTTTATCTGTGAATAACATGAATTGTCTAGGAAAGTTGAAGTTAATTTGGATGTCAATTGTGTCTGTACATTTTGAATCCACAGATCTCTGGTTATTTGAACTACTTGATGCGAATATTGGCAGAGATGGAAATGCAAATGAACTCAGTGGAAAGAATTAAGCATTATACTTCACTCACACCCGAGTCTCAGGAAGGTTTGTACACATAATATCAAAGTCTTATATAGCGCACGTATCTACAAAACAAGGTACTCAAGGTGCTGAGTATATACACAGTGATGAATTCTAAGTACCAATTACTAAGCATCTTCTATAGAGTTTACAAGGTGCAACGGCGCATACAGCAGCCACAGCCAGGAACACCAAGGCGAACCCCTTCTCTTTTCGATCAGTGCACTGGGTTCGTTTACATGCGTTAAATAGATACGTGCTCCCTTAAACCGTCAGAAAAAAGCTCTTTAACTGCTCGGCCATGACACCCCAGTTTTTCACCCATTGGTGCAAAGTTGTAGTATTATAGACGATGTGACCTCTAACATCGGTCGAAAACCATAACATGATTCGCATGCATACCGCCGGGCAAAACCTTTGTGTTTTGGCAGCCAGCTAGAAAGTGTATGCAATCTTACCATGACTATGCGTCTTTTTGCCCGGCGAAACATGACGTATACTGTGTTTTGTCAACAGAGGGCGGTTTGAATGTAAACATAATAAATAATAATAATAATAACCTTACTTATAAAGCGCTTTTTACAAAAGCGATACAAAGCGCTAACGAAATACAAAAGCAACAAAACAAAAGATAAACTACATGCTTGTCAGACAAAACAATGCAATTAACAATGATACAATCTAGAGTAACTTAGGATAGAGGTGGGTTTTTAATTGGGATTTGAAGGAACTCAGGGAATTGGCTAAACGAACAGATTGAGGGAGACGATTCCAGCATTTTGGCCCAGTTGCAGCAAAAGCTTTAGATCCTACATTGGTACGTGATCGTGGGGCATTCAATACAACAGCTGAAGTGGATCTTAAATTATACAGAGACTGGCGGGTATGGAGAAGGTTGCCCAGATAAGTTGGAGCTTGGTTAGAGAGTGATTTATATGTGAGTACTGCGTTCTTATATTCAATCCGTTGCAAAACTGGTAGCCAATGCAGGGTCTGGATGAGAGGTGATGTATGCGTGTATTTCGGTTTCTTGTAGATGAGACGGGCAGCTTGATTTTGAAGGAGCTGTAGCGAGTGCAAGTTCTTTGTTGATGTTCCATAGAGAAGGCTATTGCAATAGTCCAACCTTGAAAGAACTAGTGCTCGAATTGCTGCATGTGTACAACTAGCATCAAGGTACTTCCTGATCAAAGTCAGGTTACGGAGGTGAAATTTAACAGTTCTTGAAATGTTTGCCACCTGAGCATCATGAAGAAGACGATCATCAAAGATGACACCAAGGATCCGAAGGGATTGTGAGGGTTCAAGAACAACATCACCAAGTGTCAACTTGACATCAGTGAGCTTCCGATGATGTGCTTGCGATGCGACTACCAGGAATTCGGTTTTGTCTTGGTTGAGTTTAAGTTTATTGACAGTCATCCAGGTTTGAATGTCTCTGACCACATGTATCAGCTTGGAGAGTGCACCTTGGATAGAGTCTTGGGAGCCTGGATCACATGTGAGATATATTTGTATGTCGTCAGCATACATGTGATAGTTAATATTGTGTTCTTGGAAGATATTGGCAATCGGTTGCAGGTACAAAGTGAACAGCAGGGGCCCTAGGACTGACCCCTGTGGGACTCCATACTCAAGTTTAACCTGGGGAGAATCTGAATTGTCAATGGCAACGGAGCATGTCCTGTTCTGAAGATAGGACACGAACCACTGTAAGGCGAATCCGGAGAGTCCAAAATGAGTGTGAAGTCTTTCCGTTAGAATGGCATGGTCCAGTGTATCAAACGCTGCTGATAGGTCAAGGGACAACAGGAATGTAGCTTTCTTGTCGTCCAAGGCGCGTGATATGTCATTCTGTAAAGATAGTAGAGCTGTTTCAGTGCTGTAGTTCTTTTTATATGCAGACTGTCTCGGGTTATCAAGATGATTCAGATCGATATACTCGTGCAGTTGATGAGCAACAACTTTCTCCAAGACCTTAGCGAGAAAGCGAATATTGGAGATTGGCCTGTAGTTACAAAGGCTGTCTTTGTTCAATGATTGTTTCTTGAGAACAGGTGTAACCGTTGCTTGACCAAGACAGGAAGGGAAAGTACCACTTTCCAGCGAGGAGTTGACGGTCTCTAGGATGATGGGCATGAGTACAGGAATGTGTTTCTTTACCAGCCACGTCGGTAGAGGATCAAGGGAGCAGGTTTTATCAGGTAGTTTCCTAATGACATCTTCAAGGTTGCTGAATGTTACCCGATTGAATGATGAAAGCTTGGTGTTTGGTTTAGCGGAAACTAGACCAAGAACAGATGCGTGGACATTGAGATCATCGATGCACTTCCTTATATTCCTCACTTTATCAGTAAAGAAGGAACAGAAAGCAGAAGCAAGTTCCACAGATGATTCAGCGTTGGGCAGCACACGTTTGTTCTTGTTCAAGAGTTCGTTAACTGCTTTAAACATGTCCTTCGGTGAAGAGCACTCGAAGATGTCATGATAGTAGGCCTGTTTAGAATCAGATACAGCCGATGCCACTAAAGTCTTTGCTTCATGATAGGGTAGTGGGTCACTTGCAGGGTTTAGTCTGAGGGCTTTCCGCCATTTCCTCTCAGCTCGCCTCTTCTCACGCCTAGCAGCATCGACATCATCGGTATACCATTTTGGGCAATGACGAGTCATTGATTTTCTTAAGCAAATTGGAGCATGCTCATCGAGAACACATTTGATGATGTTATCAGCATCAGATATAAACTTGTTTAAGTCATCAGTCATTTGAACCCCACTTAACTTAGAAGAGAGATCAGCGGAGAACCTTTGGTTGTCTAGATTGCAAAACTTGCGGAACAAAGTGGGCTTGGATTGAAGAGTTTGTTTCTTTGATTGAATTCTGCAACTGATTGTGTAGTGATCGGATAGAAGGCAGGGATCAATCTGCACAGAGCAGAGTAGGTTTTCATCCTCCCTGGCAATAGCTACATCAAGAATATGACCACCTCTGTGAGTTGGAGATGAAACATACTGGATCAGTCCTGCTGTCCTGAGCAAGTTCATGATGCGTGCAACATCATAGCGACTGGGGCTGTCAAAGTGTATGTTCAGATCGCCGAGAATTAGCAATTTTCCTGGGATCTCGTTGAGTGCATCAAGAAGAAGTTCACATTCCTCCAGGAAGGTAGATGTTTTAAGGCCGTTCTGACTAGATGGTGGAGGCCTATAGGTCACAACTAAGTTCATTGTCCTTTGATGATCGGTAATGATACAATGCTCTATTGTCTCATAGGTACGGGAATCGAGTTGATGAAGTTTGAGGTGGGATTTAAACATTGCTCCCACACCTCCTCCACGTCCATTAGCTCGTGGGACATTGATGAAACTGTAACCCGGTGGGGTCATCGCACCAATGAGAACATCGTCATCATCTCTGAGCCATGTCTCTGTGATTAGCATAATGTCAATGTCGTTGCTTATAACGTAATCCGCGAGAGATGATGATTTATTACGTACGGATCGTGCGTTCCAACAACAAACATGAATCATTGAAGAGAGTTCCACATTTGCATTGAGTATGGTATGCATAGGCAGCTTCACGGTGGTTCGATGTCGATGCCGCTTGCTGCCCGAATGGCAACCCCTGTATCTGAGGATGCCATTTTCCTTGAGTCTTGATAGTACAGCAGTAGATAGTGCAGGTTTTGCACATTGAGTATGGCGAAGATCATACAGCTTGGATCTTGAATAGTGAAGCTTTTCTTCCATAGCTATTGACCAGTGAGGCACGATCAAGTCCTTGTGAACAATAGGAAAGTCACTGTAGAGTCCTTTGTCAAGGGGATAATCACCAGAACAGATGAATGGAGCAGTGTTTTGTATAGGCCCCAACCAGCACGAAGCTACATGTAGAAAGCCATGCACTTGGAATAGTGCATACAGAAATGTGCAAAGTCGAATCCAAAACATGTCCAAAATAGTCACTTCCAGTGAGTTAGAAAGTCCAGCAAGTGTCCAGTAGATGGTCAAGTTATTGATATAACTTCTGGTAGCAGAATAATGACCAGGAACAACAGATATTACAAAACATGACATAAAGTTCAGGAGAGCAATCCTGGGTGTGGCAGCCAAAGATAAAGCGCCTAAAACATAGGTCACATCAGCTATACTAGGCTAGTTTACCCAGCATATTTGAGATTTCTTGTTGATGTCTGATTTCATTTTACTTTGCCCAGGTATGGAACCCCCCCTAGACTGGCCTAAAAGAGGAGAGATCGATCTGATTGCAGTTAGTGCTCGCTATGCTGAAGATCTAGACCCGGTTCTAAAGGATGTTAACTTACATATCGCTGCTGGACAAAAGGTAACCTTTTTACGTGTTTTTTAAGCTTCTTTTTGTGTGTTAACAAATCTTTCTGGTCTTTAAAGACACTGGACACTATTGGTAATTGTCAAAGACCAGTCTTCTCACTCAGTGTATCTCAGCAAATGCATAAAATAACAAACTTGTGAAAATTTGAGCTCAAACGATTGTTGAAGTTGCAAGATAATAATGAAAGAAAAACACCCTTGTCACACGAAGTTGTGTGCTTTCAGATGCTTGATTTCGAGACCTCAAATTCTAAATCTGAGGTCTCAAAAACAAATTCGTGGAAAATTACTTTTTACCTGCTTACTCGAAAACTACGTTGCTTCAAAGGGAGCCGTTTCTCACAATATTTTATACTATCAACCTCCCCCCATTAATCCTTTCCAAGTAAGATTTTATGCTAATAGTTATTTTGAGTAATTACCAATAGTGTCCACTGCCTTTAATATGAAATTTGGACTCTTGAAAAACCTGAAGGACCAGTGAAAAGACAAGCTAACTGGCCCAAGGGTCGATTTCACAAAGAGTTAGGACTAGTCCAAACTTATGACTTTTCCTAGGAGATATTAAACACGTATGGCTAGTCCTAAGTTAGGATGAGTAACTCCTCCTCACTCGAGATAAGACTAGTCTTAACTCTTTGTGAAATCCACCCCTGCTGGCTAGTCACTGAAAAAGTTAAGGGCAAACCCTTTATTAGTATCTGTGATTGGCATAATTAGCAGATTTAAGGTGAAACTCGCGCACTGTATGAATTGTTGATATAGAGCATCGTTGGTTGCAGGTTGGTATTTGTGGACGTACTGGCAGTGGCAAGTCATCTTTAACTCTGACTCTATTGAGAATGATTGATATGTTTGAAGGTGAGTTACAACATGCTGTCTCTTAAGGCCCGGTCACACAGGCCCCGATAACGAGAACGAAAACGAGAACGATAAAAATGCACGCCCTCGATTGGTTCAATTGCTCCATGCAGAATACGCCCACGCTTATTCAACCAATCGAGGGCGTGCATTTTTATCGTTCTCGTTTTGGTTCTCGTTATCAGGGCCCGTGTGACCGGGCTTTTACAATGTCTTTCTGCTTAAATAACGGCAATCCAACTTCTCAGCTGCGAGAACCCACACTCTGCTGATCAGAAACACTAAAGCTTGAGTCTGGTGTTCTTATGCACTCGGCCCGACACGCAACCCAAATTAGCCTCCCAAATTATTATTACTATTAGTAGTAGTAGTAGCATCTTGTATCTGTTAAGAGCAAGATTGCATAGGAATTAAGACTCAGGTTTGTCAACCATTCTTGATTAATATATTTGGTTTGTGGTAACACCATGTGCTAGGTAGAGTTTGTTCTTAGAAAAACTGTCTTTCTTTATTCTACTACCATGGAGTAGATTATCAGATGTTTGGGAGACTTCTCAGTTCTGAAAAGAACTGTCCTGCTTTTTAACTACTACCCGGGCGGAAGGTATATAAAAATGGGCTGGGACTATTACTTTAGCTTATAGTATCGTAATTAACTGCACTACCGCGGAGTCTTGAATTGGTCTCAGCGTTTCGACAAGCTTGCTCTAGTCATCGTCAGGATTTTCTTGATTTAACTTGTTGTATTGTGATTTTTACACTAAACAGGTGAATTGAGGATAGATGGAATAGATATCCAATGTGTATGTTTGACTACATTAAGAAAACGCCTGTCTATCATACCTCAAGATCCTGTTCTCTTTAATGGCAGTATCAGGTCAGTATTATGAAATAGGATATTTAACAATAAATGGGATATTGAAGAACAAATGGGATTATTAACAATATACCTTATGCATTGACATCATCCTGCCGCCATCTAAGAGGTAAAATGGTGGCGAAACAATCAAAGCGCGCAGATTTGTCCGCGCAGCGCACAGGATTGGCCAATGAACAACCTCAGTTTGACCTCTAGGTGAGGGCGCCCTACTGTAATGATGTCATGTGTATAAGGTCTATAACTGGGATTATTAACAATAAAGTTTAAATAAGTTTCCTGTAAGGAATTCAGACAAGCCTTTAGTGTCTTGATTAACGGTGTTTGGCGAAGAAATAAAGGGTTTCATGGCCGAGGGGTTAAGGGCATCAAATGATTAAGCCATTGGGGTGTGGATTTGTTGTTGGCAGTTGCTAGCGACCACCTTGTGCATGAAACTGTCTTATTGAATCCTTGTTATATTTCAGAATGAATTTAGATCCATCAGAGAGCTTGAGTGATGCTGAGTTATGGACTGCTCTAGAAATAGCTCAACTCAAGAATGTAGTGACTGATCTCCAAGATGCACTAGGTTGGTCTCCCTCTCTACTATATCTCATTCCAACATTTTCAATTTGCAGTACTTCTCACAAAGTATCTTATAAAGTGGTCTTTTTTAGGCACCTGCAGCACAAATAAATCTTTGCAACAACACAAACAAGGGTGCTTTGTTTTTGTCATTATTCTTTTGCAACTTTGGTGACCAAATGTTTACAGATTTGTTATTATACATGTATCCATATAAGAAGGAACTATAAATAAATAGTAACCTTGCGGGTACAACCATGTGAGTGTTGGCTCTGAAAAGAGCCGGTTTGGTCTCCACGCTTCCAACAGTATACTCTGTTCGTCTTTATGCTCCTTAAGATGAGCAGAGTATACTGTTTGAAACGTCAAGACCAAACTGGCTCTTTTCAGAGCCATCACTCACTCATATGAGATTTACACATGACTGTACCCGCAAGTTTACTGTTTATTTGTATATATATGTAAGATTTGAAGTATATATATGTAGGATTTGTTTATTTGTAGCTCCTTCTTATTTCTCCACACCATTCAAAGCTTCAAACGATACTTTGTATGCAAATGTTGGGATACACCAAGTGAGAATACTGGTCTTTGACAATGACCAAAGTGTCCATTGTCTTTAACACAGAGTTATGATTCAATATGATGCCTTCTATAAGACAGAACTGCTAATGACTCTGTCCAAGCCTGAGTCCAATCAACAGTAGATAATAATAATCATTAACCATTCTTGTATAGCGCATTTCACAATCACAGAGAAGTCTCTATAAGCTTTGAGATGAAAACAAAGAGAAGTTAAAGATAGACAATAGATACAAGTTAGTAAGTACATAAAGGGTATGTTCAGACAGCGCACTAACTTAGACCCGAACCGGTTTAACTTTTACGAGCAGCGGGGGGTGGTCGTAAAAATAAAAACGCATTGCGTTCAGACAGCACAGAGTTAAACCTGATCTGGTTTATCTTCGGTTTTAAGAGGTCAAAGCAGACGCGACCCCATTGCTCTAACATCCGGTTTTATTCATCAGATTCACGCACCGAGCATGCCGAGATACCGAGTGCCCCATGCCCTGGACGATCATCAGAACATATTAAAAATGACGCGGAAAACAGTTTTCCCGCTGGGAGGATGTGGGCACTTAAAACAAACATGAACACGACTCTAAAACAAATAATTAAACAAACAAAATATTGACACAAACTGCCGAGAAAACTCACCAAAATATTATCCATATTCCATGACACAGAACACGTTTCCGATTTAATTAATACTTTTAGTTTGTACCTCAATCAATTGGAAGTTGCGATCTCTCAAAAGCTGTTGCCGCGATTTTTATTCCGATTCGTTCATAAAGACAACTACACACGTGCAAGTTGCGTAAATACATGTACTTTGCAGTATTTTCCCAACTTCCCAACGTGTGGTCATTGCTGGCGAAGGGAATTTCCCCTACACACAGCCTCGCAACCACGGCAGTTCATTCTCCTAATTTGAAAGTACAGCACGAGAGTAACGGTTACGGCAATAGAAAGGCACATCCACGGGATCGGTGATGGATAACTATGGGATATCAAAGAGTGATCACTATGGGATGGCAGCGCTGTGCATGTGAGAAGCATTAAAAAAATGCTCCTTCGCTGCGCTCGTAGTATGAAAAACAGTTTCAATTTATTGTAGGGACACTCAACAAAAAACGCTTGGAAAGTATAATTTTGTTTCAGAATTTAATAAGTCATGGGCGTGGGCCGTTGTTAAACTGCATACACAGATTGAGAGGGTTTCGCCAACTCGGTAAGCAACAGAAACCGTGTACATGCACGCCGGGTCCTGGGCGTGTGCATTGAACCACACAATGGGTCGTCCGTTGCGAGTTAAAACCGGATGTCATTCTGTCCACACGCAGTGTTTAAAGATAAACCCGAACTGGTTTAGACTTAGACCACCTCGCTGGACGGTTTAAGTTTTGGGGTTTAGACCCGATCCGGTCTAACTTTTTTTGCGTTCAGACGCACAAAAGTTGAACCCGAACCGGTCTAAGTGGACTTAGACCAACTTTAGTACGGCGTGTGAACGACCTCAAAGACAGTTAAAGCATACCGATCGAAACGTTGAGTTGAAACCAACGGTTCTTTTCAGAACCACCCCAACTTATTAGGGATAGTCATTACCGCAAACCTTTCCATATCGTATTTCCACCAAGCAAAGTTTCAAATCCTACCTAAGTGCATAAAGGAAAGTTTAGTTGATACAGAAAGAAATACTGCAGGCTACCGCAAAAATAAATGTGTTTTTAGCTTGGTCTTAAATGAATTAAATGTTGGCCGTTTTCCAGAAGACTATTCAAAATACTGTGCTGCTACTGCAAAAGCTCAGGGGTGGATTTCACAAATAGTTAAGACTAAGTTAGGACTAGTCCTAACTCTTTGTGAAATCGACCCCTGGCCCCATCAAATAAAAGAGACTTGGATTTTGAGCGGAGATTACGAACTGGATGGTATTATAAGATTTATCTTGATGATTTAGATTTCAAGGTGTCTGAAGGCGGTGATAATTTCAGCATGGGTCAGCGTCAGCTCTTCTGTCTAGCTCGTGCCTTCCTCCGTAAATCACGGATATTGATCATGGATGAAGCTACAGCTTCTATTGATACAGACACGGTAAGAATTCCACTCCATATTAATACTCAGAATTAATGAAAGAAGATTAAATAAGGGAATAAAAGGGTAGCGACCAGTGCTTAAACTGCTGTTTAAAACCGGCAGGGTCGTGGCCGTGCGATAAAGGCCTGAGCCGAAGGCATAATAAAGTATAAACTCTGTAAAACTTATCTGTTTTCCGACATCCTTGAGCGCTGTACGTGTGTTGCATTTTTTGATTGGACAGTTTTCCGGATATGCATTTGTGCGCGTAGTAGTCTTGGTGCAAGAGGTTTCTCGTTTTCCTTTCACACACACTGCGGCCAACTCACCAACAGCGCCCTCATCGCCCGTAAAGAGAAACGTCTTGCACCAAGACTAGCGCGTAGAATGCATCTATAATTATCTGAAAACGGCTCCAGCTATCAACCCTCAAACACCCTCACGTGATGCGCTCTCCATCAATAGGAGTAGCGAAACTGTCTAATGTATTTATGCATGATAAACTAATTTGGAACAACCGGTTCAGACAGGCACTCTAGAGTCACGCCGAAACATATTATTGAATTTAGTACATGAAAAGTGTGAAGTCAGAAACAGTTGAGAGCGACTCAGGACACACTGGACGACGAAAGATCGTCTGATGCAGTTGTTTGTAGCAACTCTGGAGTGTCTTGGTTTCAGACTTCAATCTTGTCATGAGACCTAAAATTTGAACCTGAAAACAAAATTTATTTGGGTCGACCTAGAGTGGCTCCTAATCTATTTGGTTTGACGCAACTCTGGCGCGCCTGTCAGGTGTAATATCTCTTGTTTCTAGTGGTTTTATATAATCAAGACTTCATGCTAAGCAGCAATGCATCCAAACAGTACATATAGATAATTCTGCTCATATTTCATTCATATATTATTAAAGGCAGTGGACACTATTGGTACATGTACATGTATAATTACTCAAAATAATTATTAGCATAAAACCTCACTTGATATCAAGTTATGGGTAGCTGTTGTTCGTAAAAAACATTGTAAGAAATGGCTCAGTAGTTGTAGTTGAGAAAGTTGTAATTTTCCACGAATTTGATTTTGAGACCTCAGAATTAGATTTTGAGGTCTCAAAATCATGCCTCGAAAGCACACAACTTCGTGTGACAAGGGTGTTTTTTTCTTTCAGTAGTGCAACTTCGATGACCAATTGAGCTCAAATTTTCACAGGTGTGTTATTTTATGCATATGTTGAGATACACCAAGTGAGAATACTGGTCTTTGACAATTACCAATAGTGTCCAGCCGTTGTTTTCACAAAGAGTTAGGACTCGTCTTATCTCAAGTTCTTAGGATTAATCTTAAGGTCTGCATGCTACAGTGCAGGGTTGGGACTCGTCCTAAGTCCTAACTTAAGTTAGGAAGAGTTTTGTGAAATCGACGGCAGTGTCTTTAATTTTATTCCTTTACTAATGCTGAACGTACAACTTGAATTTCTCTTACTTTATAGGACAAAATGTTACAAGAAGTTGTTGCTACTGCATTTGCTGACAGAACAGTTCTCACAATTGCTGTAAGTACAGTATATTTAATAAATTTTGGTTTTACCCATATACACCTATGTGTGTAAGCACTGTTCACTCGGTACTTCCCCCGAGTTCTGTTGGTAAGACACTGCTCTGGAATTGCAAGTCATGGGTTCCAATCCCACCCAAGTAAAATGCCTGTGATTTTGTTTTTCACCGAGCTTTGGAAAGTACCTAGTAGGCCTATAGAGTGTAAGGGGAAAACCCAAAATTAACAAAGTATACACCGATGTGTGTAGCACTGTATACTCAGTACTTTCCCCGAGTCCTGTGAAAAAATCACAGGCATTTTACTCGGGTGGGATTCGAACCCACGACCCTTGCAATTCTAGAGCAGTGTCATACCAACTAGACCACCTAGATTGCCCGGTAGCTAGAGGCAGTTCGAATCCTATGTTTTAGCAGCGGGTACTGCAAACGATTTAAATAGATGTTAAATTTGCATCGGGATAAAGAATATTAATTTTTTTGGTTTTCTTTTCTAGGTGGTCTAGTTGGTATGACATTGCTCTAGAATTGCAAGGGTCGTGGGTTCGAATCCCACCCGAGTAAAATGCCTGTGATTTTTTCACAGGACTCGGGGAAAGTACTGAGTATACAGTGCTACACACATCGGTGTATATGGGTAAAAACCAAAAAATTAATATTCTTTATCCCGATGCAAATTTAACATCTATTTAAAGTATACGCCATCTGATTTTACAGCAAATACTAAATCATTCCTTCCCAAATTATTCCGTCATGAATCATTGAGCTTCCTGAATCCTGAGCTATTGAAGTGTTGAAAATTCATGACCTCCGATAAAAACTCGTGGGTAACTCTTTTTCAATCATCAAGGTGACAAAAATATAAATTTTGTAATTTCAGCACCGAATATCCACCATTTTGGAGTCGGACATCATTCTGGTTTTGGAGCAAGGGAGAATTATTGAGCACGATACTCCAGCTAATCTTCTAGCCGATGAAAACAGTGCATTTACTGCACTGGTTAACACCACTCATTGAAGTAACTACCGGTACACTCGAATGCTGTGTTCCCATTGGACTTTTTATTCCGCTGCTACGGGGAAAGTTATCGTTGGTGTAATTCTGCATTCCCACATAAACTCGTTCTTCGCAACAATGCATAGCATGGTACAGCTGGGTCGCAGTAGGATAACAGGTTAGAGCTGTTCCCAATGTACTTTTAGCGGCACTGTTAAGTTACCGTGGCTAGGCGAAAGTGTCCCGCGACCGCGACCTCTTTCGACCCGTTAGTTTTACATCCATGACATCACGGTACCGGTAAGTTGATAGGGAGGGCGGTTTACCAAGCGTCCCCATTCGATTTGATGTTTTCATTTTACAGAAAAGTCGCAGTACTTTAACAAAACAAAAACCATTGGGAATAAGGCTTAAGGTATATTTAGTTGTAACAAATGGACGAGAATCCAGATTTATGATTTTTTACAACCATCTCTGGTAACCATGATCTAAAATCTGTTGTCATTAATGTCCATTCATAAATACCCCAGACAGTATCGCTACTCCTATTGGTGGAGAGCGCGTCATGTGGGGGTGTATAAAACAGTTGATAATGACCAGCTGGAGCTGTTTATAACCAGCTGGCTTCTGCGTGTTGGGCGCGTGTACGCCAATATTGTTGCGTGGAACGCGCAATTCATAGCTATTAGTAACAGCGCGTAAACTATTTCTAAGCATGCGCGTAATCTTTTTCTAAGCAAACGCGCATAATCTATTTCTAAGTGCGCGCACGTACACACAACCCACGCGCATCAGAAAGATTCTTCACAAAGTTATTGAAAAAAATACTGTCAAAGAGTCTATTATTGTATTTTTTTAACGTCGTTTTACAAGGGCATTTATGAATGGGAATAAGAGAGTAGTGACTCGTTCTTAAACGTTCTTTTAAAACTTTGCAGGATCGTTGTCGTGGCCCTCGCCTTTGGCTCGGGCCTTTAGTCATATACAAAATAGAAGTTATGTATACAAAAACCAAAAACAAATATATGCATCTTTTTATTTGAAGTGTTTTTATAATATGTAAAGTCTTTCACAGTTGATCAAGAGATCTAAAATTGATTAATAATAACTCGTACTGCCTAAGTATGCTAACAATGTGTATTTCTCCTATTGTACTTAGTTGTATAGCCAGAAGAAGTGTAACAAGTCTTATTTTTTTAATAAGTAAGTTGTTGATTGCTTTAATAATTTTGTGTTAATCTATTTTATTTCTTTAACCATTTAACTATAAATCTTATTTTGTAACAATTGACTTATGTGTAAATATTTGGGAATGTCATATAGATACCCACTAGTTACCTTTTTTTTTGTTTCTGTTATTCAGCTTAGTTTCACAATCAACTTTAAAACTGATTTAAAGGCAGTGGACACTATTGGTAAACTTACTATGTCCTTTCATATGCTTGATTTTGAGACCTCAGCTGAGGTCTCATATCAATTCAAATATTTCAGTGTAAAATTACTTCTTTCTCAAAAACTAAGTTACTGCAGAGGGAGCTGTTTCTCCATTGCTCGTATTTTGAGTAATTACCAATTGTGACCAGTGCCTTTAAGTTGATGTATTTTTTATTCCCGGGAACGAGTAATAAACACATCTAGACGCAATTTTTGTACCAAAGAATTTTTTATTGATTAGCTTGTAAATTATCAAAAGCTAAATGACAAATTTAAATTTTCTCTTATGAATGGTGGTGTATACAGCTTATCTCAAAAGTTGTTTGGATAATGGTTTAATGTGTATTTTTATGCAAAGTGATAGAAACACTCTCTAGGTTTGTAGCAACAAAATAAAACAAGATATTTTATTGAAAACATTTTGTTGTGAGTCTGACCAAATAAATATTGATAACTGCTTAACTTTGTTTTTTCCAACAGACATACATAGCTGTTGAATGTAAACTGAGTAGAATAATCAAAGTTTATAGTTGAATTTGGATACAATGTTTCGGATGGTTTGGGATTCACAAAAACTACCTTCACTTATCAAAGTCTGATCCAAACAAAGAGTTCTATTAATTCTAAGCTCAATTTACCAGGCACCAAGGACCAACTTGATGCCGCTGGTTATCACAGAATTCAGTCTGCGGCTTATGCCACATATATACAATTTTTCTTTAAAAATGACACTTTTAAAAGCGCAAAACTCTGTGGTAAGCACAGGCGAATGCCATGAAATGGGTACCAATTTTGAAATCATCACTTCAAGTGGTAAACAATACTGAATTGTTACAAGGCTTAGCAGTAACAACTGCACAATACTCTCTATACATGTGAAAGTGTCGTGGCCGAGTGGTTAAGAGCACCAAATTCAAACACTGGTGTTTCTGATCAGCAGAGTGTGGGTTTGAATCCCCAGCCGTGACACTTGTGTCCTTAAGTAAGACACATACCCATTGCTTCGGATGGGACGTAAAGCCGTTGGTCCCATGTGTTGTGTAACACAAGTAAAAGAACCAGTGCACTTATCGAAAAGAGAAGGGGTTCGCCCCGGTGTTCCTGGCTGTGGCTGCTATATGCGCAGTAGCACCTTGTAAACTCTTAGAAGGTGCTAAATAATTGGGTCTCAGAAATAATCACTGCATAACCTATATTTCTGAAAGTTTGTATATACTCAGTGCCGTGAGTACCTTGTTTGGTAGATACGTGCGCTTTATAAGACTTCAATATTGTTATTATTATGTTATTATGTGGACAATCAACTAGAGATAGATCAAGTACATTCATTTTACTCAATCATAAGTCACTGGCCTTGATAAAAGCGCTGATGAACTATTGAGATCCTTGGGTGGGACTGTCATATCTACATACATTTACATTTAGCAGAGAAAACAATGTATGACAAATCAATTATGGCGTGTCGTGGTTGAGTGGTGTCGAACCCAAGCTTTGGTGTTGTCAGCAGCAGAGTGGGAATTTGAATCCTGGCCATGACACTACAGCCCTTGAGCAAGGCGCTTTAACCATATTATTGCTTTGTAAGGTTGGGAAGGTAGTGCCCTCCTGGTGGATGATACCCACACCTACATCTCAAGCTGGTGTGATACGTCTTCAGAAATGTTTTTTTTTGCTGGCGTAATTATACAGATACAGATAGAGATACAACCTTAGGGACTGTGAAGGGGGATAACCCTGTTTCAGCCCCAGGAGTAGGTGACAATGTGCCTCCGGTGACTGTTAAGTGTAGGCCGACCTTGAAGTGGTAAGCGGTCTCTCAAAAAAATGTTTTTAAATGTCAAGTGCTGAAATATTCAACACTTTGCACCTGTGGCTGTTGTAAAGGTCATATATCCTGAGTTCCACTCTGATTGGATGAGATCGTTTCTGAATACAATACAGTGAGCTTTAGTGTTCATCATTTCCTCTTCATTGCACGTTTTCCTTCTCCCTTCTTTGGAGGTGCCTTTCCTTTCAGACGAGCAACTCTCTTCATCTCCTCACTGAAGTCTGCATGTTCATCCCTGTCAGTAGAAGAAACACCATCGTTACATTTTATTTCACTAAGTAGTCATAAATGTAATAGTCGTAGAAGTAAAGATACTGTGTTAGCGACAACATCAGAGCCCTATTTCATGGCTCTGCTTACCGTCAGTAATGAGTTGGCGCTTGCAGAAGCAGGGAATTCTGCGCTTACGTCAAGCGTATTTCACAGGTTAGCAGGGAATTTTGGCTTGTGCGCGTGCCTACTCCACGTTAGGCATTCTATGCTTACACAACTAGCGCAATTTGGAAAAAAGGTGATCGTAAACAGAGCATGAAATCGGGCCCTGGTTGAATCCACTTTCATATATATTCTGGTTGTGAAGTCAACGATTCTCAGTAAAGCAAACATTCTAATCTTGTGGGGAGAAGACAAGGAAGTAAGTTTCAGTTTTAGATGTGGGAGTTAAACCTAAGGGAAACATTCCATGGGAAAACCCATGCAGTCAAGTGGGGACTGAAAACCCAATCCACATAGTACCCCTGGTGGGATTCAAATCGGGGTCCTAGAGGTAGAAGGCGAGGAAAGATACCACTACGCCAACACAGGCCTGATACCTCGCGGAGGCAACCAAGGCGAGATACCACTATGCCAACACAGGCCTGATACCTCGCAGAGGCAACCAAGGCGAGATACCACTACGCCAACACAGGCCTGATACCTCGCAGAGGCAACCAAGGCGAGATACCACTACGCCAACACAGGCCTGATACCTCGCAGAGGCAACCAAGGCGAGATACCACTATGCCAACACAGGCCTGATACCTCGCAGAGGCAACGAAGGCGAGATACCACTATGCCAACACAGGCCTGATACCTCGCAGAGGCAACGAAGGCGAGATACCACTACGCCAACACAGGCCTGATACCTCGCAGAGGCAATGAAGGCGAGATACCACTACGCCAACACAGGCCTGATACCTCGCGGAGGCAACCAAGGCGAGATACCACTACGCCAACACAGGCCTGATACCTCGCAGGTAGAGGCAACCAAGGCGAGATACCACTACGCCAACACAGGCCTGATACCTCGCAGAGGCAACCAAGGCGAGATACCACTATGCCAACACAGGCCTGATACCTCGCGGAGGCAACCAAGGCGAGATACCACTATGCCAACACAGGCCTGATACCTCGCAGAGGCAACCAAGGCGAGATACCACTATGCCAACACAGGCTTGATACCTCGCAGAGGCAACCAAGGCGAGATACCACTATGCCAACACAGGCTTGATACCTCGCAGAGGCAACCAAGGCGAGATACCACTATGCCAACACAGGCCTGATACCTCGCGGAGGCAACCAAGGCGAGATACCACTATGCCAACACAGGCCTGATACCTCGCGGAGGCAATGAAGGCGATTGCCTCCCTGGTCATTGCCTTGTCGCCCTTGAAATGCTAAAGTAGAAATTTACAATTTCCTCATACCGACATGGAGAAAATGCCTTGCTGCTCTTGCCCTTTCCACAAATTAAGCATCAGGCTTGCCAACCCAATGGCCTATTCTGCATGACATGATGAGTATACAGTGCTAACACACATCGGTGTATGGGTAAAAACCAAAATTAATATTCTTTATCCTCGATGCAAATTTAACATCTATTATGATGAATAAACTTACCTATAAAGACCTAGAAATCTGAGTGTTTTCATCAATTTGTATACTTCATTATGAGGCGGATAATATTCCACAACTTCTGTCCGATGTTCTCTTGGCTTCTCACTCATCAGCTGCACCACTTTCATTGATTGAGGGGTTGTGGGACGGAAAACATCACCAAAAATACGAGCACTAAGTCGTGCCATTCTTCTTGCATAAAGAGACGTCATGATGGATGAAGTAGGCCTACCTGCAACAAAAAGTAATAAATTAATAATAAATAATAATAAAAATTAATAGACTCCTCAATTTTTTAAAGAAATATTACTATTTAGTTAGATGCCTATGTTTGCATCGGGATTATTCATTTTGGTTCAAATCTTCACTGATTAGACTCGGATCTCACAATCACGGATGTCGGACACTTCGTACCTTTGCCATTTCGTACCCTGGACACTTCGTACCATAACCAAATTGGTCACTTCGTACCGTGGGCGGGGTACGAAGTGACCATCAGCTGAGTCACTTAGTACCTTCATTAAAATGTGGATTCCTCAATAATTTAATGTCCGTTGAGATAAAGTTAATAATACTTAATTACTATTTAAGTTAATTACCGCCAAGGGCAAACATCTTCCGCAAATCTTTTTTACAAATATTTTAAAGTCAAACAGTCACGTAATGAAACATACGTTGTAAAAAAACATAACACACCGCGCAAATTACAAATTACAAAGATTGCGCCCAACACTACTAACACTAACAGTTAACACTAACAGACACAAATTGCAGTCTTGTGAGTTGAGTTGAATAGGCCTACATACATGTATCCTGGTGTCATGTGTTTTCAGTAGGATAACAGAAAAAAAATTCACAATCAAAAACTGAATGGTTTTTTTTCAAATCATCTATCCAATAACACTTACACTTCATGGTGTGTTGAAATTTTTAAAGTTTTGGTTTTACGTTGCAGGATACATGTAGGCCTATTCAACTCAACTCACAAGACTGGAATTTGTGTCTGCTCCATGGTTAGTGTTAGTGTACTGTTAGTGTGAACTCTGAACTTACTGTGGGGACAGTGTTAGTAGTGTTGGGCGCAATCTTTGAAAATTGCCACTTTTGTAATTTTACCGATGTTTTATAGGCTATAGAAGTAAAACAGAAGTTAATTTTCTACCTCCATGAATAGTCTCACGTCAAGTTATTATGTCATACTTACTTTTCAACAAGCTAAGCCATAAATAAAATGTTGCCCTACGCTTTGATGACTCTGCTGTGTATCTGTGCTGCTCTACTCTGTCTGTGTTTCGTCCCAACTCCAGAATTGTCCCAACTGTAGTTGGGCTGGTCCCAACTTGAGTGTTACAGTTGGGACGGCTACTCCAGAGATCTGTAACTAACTAGTCTTGTCTCGTGTTAATTTGTCACAATTTTCCCCAACATAGAGGGCGCTATCACTCATGAAGGGCAAGAAGAGCACGTAGAGCGGTCGTGTCGTGAGAGTTGTTCTTGAGTGACTGCGCCCTCTACGTTGAAAACATGGTGACATATCAACACGAGACAAGACTAGTTGATTACAGATCTCTGGATCCATCTATAGTTGGGATGTCACAAAGGTCCCAACTACAGTTGGGACGATTCTAAAGTTAGGATGAAACAACTGAAGGACCGCGCCGTGACCTCCCGTGACCCAGGCCAGCCAACCGTTGGGTTGGGTGTCACGCGTGCATGCTGCTTGTTATGAAAAGTAATGATGTCAGCGCCCATGCGACGGATGATGTGAAACGGTCCTTTCCTTAGCCAGTGAAAGTTGACAAACAACTACAGCAGTGGATTTTCGAAATGTGTTTCCGACTAAAATAAGGTAAGCTACTCATTCATTTACTGCTTACAATACATCGTAGGAGTAGGAGGTCCTGTTTTCTAGGTGTCCCTAAAATCGTGGCAAATCTTTTATTTACCTCTCTCTGTGCGCGATGTAAACAGTCCCTACCCTAGCTAGATACAAACATTTTGGTTTTATTTGCCAAGCAAAGAGTCTCCTCTCCCTTGACCAAAACTGAGGGATAACTTTACGTATGGCGCCACCACTTTTTCATTCGAAATGAACAGTATCCTGGTGTCATGTGTTTTCAATAGGATAACAGGAAAATTGTTCACAATCAAAAACTAAATGTGTTTTTTTTCAAATCATCTATCCAATTTTTAAAGTTTTGGTTTTACGTTTCGAGAGACAGTCCGCCATTAACAGTGCTTATGCATGCATGACATTGGAGCAACGTCATATATTTTCACACCTTTCATTGGTTGGTATTTTATTGAATATTCAGAAGCTAGTATGGCGTGCAAAATAAATCAAAAATATTATTCAATTACTACTTAACAAATTTCATTACATTTTTGTCCTAAGGCATTTTGGCTACTCTATTTAGTATTAGAATCCCCCCCTTGAAACACACACACTTCATAACAATCCGTTTTCCCCCATTTCAGACCAGTAATGTTTGGTGTCAGGAGATAAGAAACCAATCTATGATATTTTCTCTTTAATGTAGACTTAATATTCATTACGCTTATCGGAATTTGTTACAGTATGCAGTAAATTAAAAAAAAAAAAAAAAAAAAATTCATTTTCACTGAAAATATTTTAATATTTTTCCCACATTTGCACACCATAGAATCTCAAATAGTAACCACCTCACGTGATCCATCTAGTGACTAAAGCAGAATGAAACTAAATCTAGCAGATAGTAATTTTGTTTTTGAACTTTCGAGGTTGGATGATGTTTCTTTGACTCATTTGAATGTTGGCATAATAATGCACTAGTGATTAGTACCAAAAATCATTCATTTTATAAATTTGTTTGAGCATTTTAACCAACGACAGGAAACTTTTTCTCAGCATGATTAAGCCTTATGAAAATACAGACTGTGAGTAAACTGCATAGCTTCTGTCACCGGTGCAGCTTGCACAATCTCGCGGTAAACGTGAATCAAAGTTGGGAACCGAAAACATATGAGGGTTGATAACGTATGACGCTACGATAATATAATTGACCTCAATGAGATATCCCTTTTTGTAAAAATGAGTGAAAAAGTGGTGGCGCCATACGGAAAGTTATCCAAAAAAAATTGCCCATTGAAAAAGGTTGATCATTCTGAACATTCTGGGAAAAAAAATATAGAGCCATGTGCCTTAAATTATTTTCTAATATTTGTTGAGATTTTTTTGTTAACCCTCGTACTCGTATCAATATTATTATAAATATTAAAATTTAAACATCAGCTTGGTGATTCAATTATCACTTTTTATTTTTACGCTTTTTTATAAATATTAAGGGGAATTTTTTTTATTAAAAATAAATAAAAATCAGATTTAAAAGCCAACCATTATTCACACTTTTTATTTAATTTTCATTTTTTTTGCAAATTACCTTGGTAATTTTTAAAAATGTCATAACAAACATTGTGAATAAAATGAAGACAACTGCTGGCTATAGAGTCATACACAGAGTCTCACAGAACACTTGCAGTCACTGCAGATATTTCTTCAACGTATGTCTGAATGCCAGTCATCTCGCCCCCTGGTAAAGTCGCCCCCTGCAAAGTCGCCCCCTACAAAGTAGCCCCCAGCAAGCTCGCCCCCTCCGTGTACAAACTCGCCCCCTCACAATGTCGCCCCCTTCTAAGTTGCCCTCCCGACACAGTCGCCCCCCCGACAAAGTCGCCCCCCAACAAAGTCGCCCCCAACAAAGTCCCCCCCAACACAGTCGCCCCCTATGCATTTTTGGCTATTGTTTCAATGAAGGGAATCCTTAAAGAATTTATACATTTTTGCTGAGGATAAACCACAATTTTTTACAAACATTATTCCGTTGGTAAACAGTTTTTTTTTTTTTTTTTTTTGAAGTTTTTTTGTTTTTAACTTGACTCAAGACAGGGGATCCTAGGCCTAACTAATTGAAAAACAACAAATTTGTACAAAAATTCTCCCGTTGTAACAAAGTATTTAATTGAAAATGTAGTTTTCTTGTATTTACTTACACAACCTTTACACTTACCTCACTAAATAAAAGCCATAACTTAGGCTAATGAACATAAAAGATTTCTCACCAAAATATACTGTGAATATACTGTGATAAAAAAAAGCATCAAAACTAAAATCAATTCACAAATAAACGTAAAACATATCTTCGTAAATATTATATTGCAATCACCAGAAACCCAAAGTATTTTCGCTGTTTTCAAACATCGAGTTTTCGACTCGTGGGATCAAAACTAATTGTTTTACTAATTTCTCAAAAAGTATAGCAATTCAAACAAAAATATTTCAAAGGGAGTTACCCATCATGACCATCTTTATACCATGTAAAAAAGATCCGATAAGAAGTGGTCAAGACCACTTCTTATCGGATCCTCAAGACCACTTCTTATCGGATCCTCAAGACCACTTCTTATCGGATCCTCAAGACCACTTCTTATCGGATCCTTTTACCGCCCACCAAAGACAGACAAACTCTAAATCTTCATCAGCTCAATGACTCTCTGGACAGAATAAAGCAAAAATCCAAAACTGCTGTCATCGTTTTGGGAGGTTAGACTAAACAATGCGTGTGCGCTGTCCATTAACATTGCCCGGCATTCACTCATAATATGGCGTGCACGCACTGCAGCAATACAACATGCATTGTGTACTATATAGTCTTGGCACTTGGGCTTGGTGCAAGACAATACATGTGTGCACTATCACTCAACTGTCGCGATCCCCTGCTCTCCTAGCCGCGCACATTACTATCAAACAATAGTGGACGCTGTTGGAAAACTTTAAGATCACCCCATCACACTCACATGCTGGATTGCGACTTACAGAAATGCCCTCTATTGGTGGAATAGTTGCGACATGTTACAGCTAAACTGGGCCTATGTTGTTACCACTACATTACATTTACTGTAGTAAATGTTTTGTAGCAAAAGCATGGTTTAAAACTGTACAGGTCTATATAAAAAGCATAAGTCTAATAATAATTGGCCTATCTAATCATTCAGAAAAATGAATTAATAATAAATGTTACAAAAACAATACAATAAGTAAAACGAGGGGTAACAAAAGCTGGTTTAACAAAAACAATGAAATAAGTAAAACGAGGAGTAACATTAACCTGGTTTACTACCTTTAAGCCATAATTTGGAGGAATTCTGAGTAGGTTCCTGTTTATGAAATGACAATTGACTCTTCGCCTTTTCAACTTAGTTCCCAGTAAATAACAGGAATAGGCCTTTACGTATACATAAATTGTAGAGGGGACGTGTCATGGCCGAGTGGTTAAGAGCATCGAATTCAAGTTCTGGTGGTTAAGTCACCGAAGTGTGGGTTCGAATCCCAGTCATGACACTTGTGTCATTGAGCAAGTTACTTTACTATAATTGCTTCTCTTCACCCAGGCGTATAAATGGGTACCCGCGAGTGCGAGGGTAGAGGTTGATATTGTGTATGAAAGACCCCTCAAAGCGCCACGGCAGCTCAGAGCTGTATGCTCCCCAGGGGGCTGAGAAAGATTAAAGGGATGTTATTGGCCCAATGACCAGGGCACTAATGTAAAGCGCATTGATACGGTAAATTGTGAAATGCGCTATTTAAGAATTTTTTATTATTTCAATAAAAATTGGTTTCCAAGTCAGAATGTGTAGGGACTTGGCTTCTTATAATATAACGCGCTACTGTCACACAGTGATGCTCAAGGCGCTTTAACAATGCTTATAAATGTTTCATTTTGGGAGCCAAATTACCTTAAAGGGAAGGTACATGATTGGTAATTACTCAAAACAAATATTAACTTAAAAACTGACTTGGTAACGAGCATTGGAGAGCTGTTGATAGTATAAAACATTGTGAGAAAAAGCTCCCTCTGAAGTACATATGTAGCATAGAGTTTGATTAAGAGGTTATTTCTAACTAAAATAATAAAAGACTGCTGAAAGCACACAAATTCGTTCAACAAGGTTTTTTTTTCTCTCTTCATTTTCTCGCAACTTCGATGAACAATTTGGTTCAACGTTTCACAGGCTTGTTATTTTATGCTTAAATGCTGGGATACACAAAGTTAGAAGACTGGTCGTTGACAATTACCAAATGTGTACTTTCCCTTTAAGACATGGTGCATGTCCAACTGCCCTGAGTTGCCTATTATGTGTAAAAGTCAGGGTATCTGGTATGGTGCAACCAAGTTAAATCCTGAGTAATAATGAGGTCATGTGAATTGGGTCATTGAGAACAGCATCCCACAATGTAGGAACACACAAGTTAAAAACACAAAACATTGCAATAAAAATAGTACATTACATGTACCTGGGAATGGAAAATCAGAGAATTACATTTGAATGCTGACACATTATCATTATTGTAATCCTACACAAAAAAAACACTTGTTGACACCATTGACATGTTTTGTTAAGCGGGCAAGTTTCTGTTTGACAGCCAATGCAAGAGGCAAGTTTCTGTTTGACAGCCAATGCAAGAGGGAACCAGCTTATATTAAAGACACTGAACACTACTGGTAAGTGTCAAAGACCAGTCTTCTCAAAACATAACAAACCTGATGTATTTCAACATAACAAACCTGTAATAATGAAAAAAACAGTGTTTTATACTATCAACAGGTCTCCATTACTCGTTACCAAGTAAGGTTTTATGCTAGGGTTATTTTAAGTAATTACCTACATGTGTCCACTGCCTTTAAGCAATGCTGGTCTATGGTCCACTTGGTACCAAGTTTGTTTTCACAATATAATACAACAGCCTGAAACAACAGTTCTGAGCAAGTAAAAGTAAACATCCTTTGTAATTGGTGTTTAAATTACATCCGGGCCCATTGCATTGTTATTACGAGGGAACCAATTATGTGTAGGCCCCATTCTGACTTGGAAACCAATTTTTATTGAAATAATAAAAAAATCTTAAATAGCGCATTTCACAATTTACCGTATCAATGCGCTTTACATTAGTGCCCTGGTCATTGGGCCAATAACATCCCTTTAATCTTTCTCAGCCCCCTGGGGAGCATACAGCTCCGAGCTGCCGTGGCGCTTTGAGGGGTCTTTCATACACAATATCAACCTCTACCCTCGCACTCGCGGGTACCCATTTATACGCCTGGGTGAAGAGAAGCAATTATAGTAAAGTAACTTGCTCAATGACACAAGTGTCACGACCAGAATTCGAACCCACACTCCGGTGACTGCACTTGTAAGAATTTGAATTCGATGCTCTTAACCACTCGGCCATACTTTGAGTCTGAGAGTCCAGGATGACCAAAAGTAATGTGAAAGAATGACAGGAAAAAGCTACAACCGGTTATTTGCTGCAAAAACAAATAAATTATACGTCCATTTCCTGGTGCATTTTTTCAACCCTGGGTTTTTCTTCACTCCTCGTTCTTTCTGTTTCTGACTGTAGATCTATCAGAGTATGAACTTCAAACTGCAGATCATAGGTGTATGAACGAATGGAATACATAAATACAGGTGAGTTTATGCATATATATAGGGAGGTGTCCATGAATATCTACCTAAAAAGCTAATTGCTTGTCCAAGGTGTGATAATAATAATAATACCCATTTTTGTTTAGCGCTTTTTACGCTCGCGGGGTGTCTCAAAATGTTGCGACATTATTACCCTTGGGGAGTAGACAACCCCTTCTCTTTTTGATAGTGCACTCTGGGTTCTTTACCACCCTACACAACACATGGGGCCAACGGATTAACGTCCCATCCGAAAGACAAAGCAATGGTTAAGTGTATTGCTCAAGGACACAGTGTGACGGCTGGGGATTCGAACCCACACTCTGCTGATCAGAAACACCAGAGTTTGAATTTAGTGCTCTTAACCGCTCGGCCACGACACTTTCAAAAAGTAATACAATGTACCTCATACCATAGACCCCTTGCAATGGCCGTCCTACTTAAAGGCAGTGGACACTATTGGTATTTACTCAAAATAGTTATTAGCATAAAACCTTACTTGGTAACATGTAATGGGGAGAGGTTGATAGTATAAAACATTGTGAGAAACGGCTCCCTCTGAAGTGACATAGTTTTCGAGAAAGAAGTAATTTTCCACGAATTTGATTTTGAGGTCTCAAAATCAAGCATCTGAAAGCACACAACTTCGTGTGACAAGGGTGTGGTGTTTTTTCTTCCATTCTTCCATTTTATGCATAATGTTGAGATACACCAAGTGAGAAGACTGGTCTTTGACAATTACCAATAGTGTCCAGTGTCTTTAATGAAACTAGCATGCTTGAAAGTCTACCAGTGGCAGTCAATTACGTCATGTGCAAATACCTAAAGTCCAAATTCTTAACATTGATCAAAATGGTTATTCTACACAAAATGGTGAAACCTATAAAGCCTATGCAAATGTATCCTCTATTTTGAGGTGTTAATATTTAACCCAAATCCCACTTTCTAGGAACCAGTTTCTCAAAACTTTGACAGAATTTATTGATTTATGATCGTGAAAAAATGTGTATTCTAGTTGTTTTCAATAAGTTTCCTGTTTGGGCAGGGAGTCATAGCTCATAAATATTACACAACAGGAAGTGGAGGGAAGCCTTGGGTAAGGTGATATTATTTATATACATTTCCTTCAAATCATCAGGAAATGAACGCGGTATCCAGGTTTTTATCCACAAACGTGTCTTTTTTAGAGCATGTGTAGATCAGTATAGTAGAATCACCTGGCTGTGTGCTTGATATCATCACACATTCATACAGTGTGCATTAAGCTTTGAGTAGGTATTGAAGTCAGAGCAGCTTTAAATCGGTTAGCAATTTAGTAGGTATGTATGAACGCATTTTAACATGTTTTTTTAATCTTTTATCTCAGTTACTGTAACTTTTAGTACAAACATTTCAGCTTTTTTAACCATTCATTCAAACCAAGTTTTTTATTTCTTTATTTTATTCAAATTCCTGCTATTGCATACTTTTGCTGTAATTTCTTGCATACTCCTGCAGCTATTTACAAGAAAAAATACATATGTAGTTCATTAGCATACTTTGCCATTGTTTTCTGCATAATTTTGCTATATTGTTTATTTTATTGCCTTTATTTAATACCTTTAGGCACTGACAACTATGCAATTCCCTAAATGGTATCATGTAGGTCATACTCATTATTGATAATGACAAATTATTATTAACTGGTTTATAAAAAAAAATATTCATACATACCTCTACAGTTTCGCTATTTCTATTGGTGGAGAGCGTGTTACGTGGGTGTGTATAAACCTTTGTTTATGACCAGTAAAAAGTGTTGAAACATGGGCGTGACACGCGAGCTTACACCTGACCTTATAAGACAGTTTCTTCATTCCTATTGGTCGAGAGCAACGGCTGAAACAGTTGTGCCACATCACGCGATACGCGCACAGCATTCCCTTATAAGGAGTTGTTTACTCGAAAGCGACGGAGGGCTTTACCATTTCATAGCTGGAGGGGTGTTGTGTTGAAAGAAATCATTGAACAATTATAATTTTTGCATTTATTTTACTTTTTGACCAAAAAGTGTTGATGTTTTTGACCGAAAATATATTTATGAATGGGAATCAAAGTGTGTTGAATCGGTTTTCAACTAGTGGTTTAAACCCGCCGAGGCCTGGTTCTTGATAATTTACCTCGACTCAGTCTCGGTAAAATTATCAAGAACCAGGCCTCGTTGGGATTAAACCACTAGTTGCAAACCTCTTCACCACACATTGATTCCCTTATTCAAACTTGGCAGCCAGAGGCTGAATTGCGTTTAAAATATAGAGAGAAAAAAACCCATTAAGAAGTATTAAAATAGCTATTTAAGTACAAAACACAAAATTGATTGGAAACAAACAAAGCAAGGTTATGTATTACTGGCTAAGGTAGGATGAGAGATTCCTTAACAATCCTGATTGTCAAGTAATATGGTTCTATAATAATTGAAATCACAATTGTCTAAATTCTTTATGTAGGCCTATGTAGTAAATGCTATTTGAGAGGGAATAATGTAAACCCTATTCAAATAAAGTACATGTACACTATAGACAAATACATCGTGATGTGATGCTGTGTATGCATAGGCCAGACTGTCAAGCAATTATAAAGTACACTATAGACAAATACATCATGATGTGATGCTGTGTATGCATAGGCCAGACTGTCCAGCAATTATTTGCTTGTCCTTGTCATGTAATGTTTATCTTGGTTTGTATAATGTTTGATTCTTTCTCTCAGTTAGTAGGGACCCTTTTCCCATTCAGCCCAAATTTACATTTGTTCATCATAGTTTGATCATACATAAAATGTTGAAGAGTATGCAGCTATACATAGTGTTTTGAGGCATTGCTTGTTGAGGTACGTATCGATGTATTAGGTCCTATTCAGTTTGTGCTAATACCGTGTGTATATTTACTATGCTGTGTGGATTTGTTCTTTGAGAATTTGTCTTGCTATTTATTCTACTGCCGCGGAATTCGGGAGACGTTCTGAAAAGAAATGTCCAGCTTATTAAGTACTACATGTAATTGGGCAAGTAGGAATTCAGCCGGGGTTACTACTTTCGCTTAGTGGATCGAGGGGACTTCTCATTATTTTGCTTCACTGCCACAGAGTGAGTTAATTGGTCTCAACTAATTGCTCTAGTCATCTTCGGGCAAATGTCATGAAATAGGTGCTACTGTTGCTTTACATACATGTAATATCCACTGGGATTTATTGGACCTGCCTATCCTGCATAATAATAATCATTATAGTTCGGGCTTCTTATATAACGCTTACATCTGTTACTCAGTGACGCTCAAGGCGCTTTAACATTCAGTATTTTCCTGCAAGTTCTGTGGGACTACGTTTGAATTATGAGACCGACATTGTACTCCTTTTACATAGCACCATGTAATGGTTTACAAGGTGCTGTGGCACACCAGGGCGAACCCCTTTTAGATAAGTGGACTGGGTTATTTTACGTGCTTTACACAACACACAGGACCAAAGGCATGGTTAAGTGTCTTGCTTTTAGAGTACAGGGGTGTCACGACTGGGACTCAAACCCACACTCTGCTAATCAGAAACACCGGAGCTTGAGTGCGGTGCTCTTAACCGCTAGGCCACGACACGCCACAGACACGCATGGACCTCGTCAACCACCAAGGAGAGGAATGCCTTCATAAAAGCATCTTACGCACAGCCAAGCCAAGAGAGAGATTAGTACAAATCCAATAAGTCAGCATTTGAAATTTATCAAGAAGACTGATTATTAGCATCTACATGTACATGTACTTTAGGCTTGCATATGTGCTAATGGAAATTGAAAACTACTGTAAAAAGTATTTTGGTTCCTAGCAATTTCCTTTTACTTTTGAAACTGTACAGTTGCATTTCTTTAAGTGTAGTTTTAATAAATGATTTATTACATATAGAAACTTGACATCAGGTTTCAGGGAATACTGTATTTCAATGGGTTGTATGAGTCATTTTCCAACTGTCAGTTTTATATTGGAGAGTTTCATTTACTAACAGAAAAAAACTACTTTTGTATTTGGCTGTATGTATTGTTGTTGCTTTTGAATACTTTTTTTCTTTAGTATAGCCCTTTTCACCCTACTCTATTCCCCGTACATCCCCGGGGAATAACGGCCAGCCTTTTTACACTAAGATCGATTTGCCCCCGGTCTGCCCACGATCTGCCACGGTCTGCCCTGGCAAATGGACATACTGTACCCCTGGAATAGCCACCCCTGCTCCAGAGTACATATGTAGGGGTTAGCTGTGTTTTTGAATCGTGCCACTGGAACGCCTTGGGAAAGGGACACGGTGTGAAAGTGCAGATGGGTAACCATGGGGGTAAAAAAGGTCCCGGGCCTCCGCGGGCTATACCGTACTCCTTGTGAACAAGAGACAGTGTAAAAAAGGCTTGTAGAGTGTATTTAGTAATGGTGATATAATGGCTTACATCCTATAAAACCTGTCTCACTACTTTGTTTTCTTCTCTCTCTCTCTATCTCTCTCTCTCTCTCTCTCTGTATGCAGTACACCATGTCTGATATCGAACACTGTCTTGGTAAGCTACTAACAGGCACTCCTCCCGCTGCACCTATCCCTAAGTATGACTTAATGTTCAACGCACCAGCGAGAACCCACCAGCGCCCTCTAGTATTGAACGATAACTTGGGTATTATAGTAGCAGCAGTCATCCTGGATGAGGATTATCGAGTAGTCTTAATTCAAGAGGCTAAGGAGTCTTGTCATGGGCGCTGGTATTTACCTGCTGGACGAGCAGAACCGAATGAAACACTTCAGGTAGGTTTCCTGTTTTATTGTGTTTATCTTTTCTTTTTATACAATTAGGTAAAAGAGAAACCTAACTGTTGGTTTGTTTTCCCTATTCATTGCCAAAAACGAAGACATTAAAGCCATTATACACTTTTGGAACAGAAAAAATATATAAAAGTTAACAGATTTACAAATAACTTACAGGGTTTACAGAAGGTAATGGTGAAAGACTTCTCTTGAAATATTATTCCATGAAATGCTTTACTTTTTGAGAAAACATTAATACAATTATCAATTCTCGTTATCAAGAATTAAGGATTTATTTAAAACACATGTCATGACACGGCGAATCGTGCAGAAACAAGGGAGGGTTTTTCCGTTATTTTCTCCCGACTCTGATGACCGATTGAGCCTAAATTTTCACAGGTTTGTTATTTTATATAGGAGTTGTGATACACGAAGTGTGGGCCTTTGGACAATACTGTTTACTGAAAGTGTCCAATGGCTTTAAAGTTGCATTAAAGGGTAGCAAAATGGGCAGGCAGGATTTGAGGTTTATTTGAGAATTAATGTAATCTCACTTGATCAATTTTTTGCTAAAAGAACTTACGTTGTAAAGGCAGATTATACTTTGGTTATTGTCAAAGACCAGTAGTCTTTCTCACTTGGTGTATCCCAACATTTGCGTAAAAAAACAAGCCTGTGACAATTTGAACTCAGTTGGTCATCAAAGTTGCTATGGGTGAAAAATTACCTCTTTTTCTTAAAGACAGTGGACACTATTCGTAATTACTCAAAATAATTATTAGCATAAAACCTTACTTGGTAACGAGTAATGGGGAGAGGTTGATAGTAAAAAACTGTGAGAAACGGCTCCCTCTGAAGTGACGTAGTTTTCAAGAAGTTTTCATTTTCCAAGAATTTGATTTCAAGACCTCAGATTTAGAATTTGAGTTCTCGAAATCAAGCATCTGAAAGCACACAACTTTGTGTGACAAGGGTGTTTTTTCTTTCATTATTATCTTGCAACTTTGACGACCAATTGAGCTCAAATTTTCACAGGTTTGATATTTTATGCATATGTTGAGATACACCAAGAGAGAAGACTGGTCTTTGCCAATTACCAATAAGTGTCCAGTGTCTTTAAACTTAATTACTTCAAAGTGGTTGTTTGTAACCATGTTTGATGTTGATGTTCTTCTTTTCTGTAGGAAGCTGTGAAGAGGGAAGTTATTGAAGAAACAGGGTTGATGTTTGAACCATCATCGGTTGTACTTGTAGAGAGTAATCATCTATTTGGATATTGGATCAGATTTACATTCATTGGTCATATAACAGGTACGTCAGTATTGTGTCTAACCTAAGACCGACACATGATGGTTGGTAATTAAGAGCAATACCTGAAGGTCCAAGACCAAGAACGAGACTGTAACTTGATGGTCCAAGCCTGAGACCGAGACCCGATGGTCCAAGACCTGATGGACCAAGACCAAGACCTGATGGTCCAAGACCTGATGGTCCAAGACCAAGACCTGATGGTCCAAGACTGAGACCTTCTGGACCATCAGGATGGTCAGGATGGTCCAAGACCAAGACCTAGACCCGATGATCCAAGACCAAGACCTGATGGTCCAAGACTGAGACCTTATGATCCAAGACCAAGACCTGATGGACCAAGACCAAGACCCGATGATCCAAGACCAAGACCTGATGGTCCAAGACCAAGACCCGATGATCCAAGACCAAGACCTGATGGTCCAAGACTGAGACCTTATGATCCAAGACCAAGACCTGATGGTCCAAGACCAAGACCTGATGTTCCAAGACTGAGACCTGATGATCCAAGACTGAGACCTTATGATCCAAGACCAAGACCTATACCTTATAATCCAAGACCAAGACCTGATAGTCGAAGACCGGGACCTAATGGTCTAAGACCTTGGCCCTTATGATCCAAGACCTTGGCCCTTATGATCCAAGACCAAGACCTGATGGTTCCAGACCAAGACTAAGACCTGATGTCTGAGAACAAAACCTGATGGTCTAGACCAAGAACTAGACATGATGATCAAAGATCTCTAGAAACTTATGCATGAATTTCACTTCCTTTATGACGTTGTTTTTATTGTGTGGCACCAGGGAAAGAGAGCAAGATGCATAAAATGGGTCTAAGGCGTTATCCACTTTGGCATTGTTAAAGGCAGTGGACACTATTGGTAGTTATTAAAGACTAGCCTTCACAGTTGGTGTATCTCAACATATGCATAAAAAAACTAACCTGTGAAAATTTAAGCTCAATCGGTCATCGAACTTGCGAGATAATAATGAAAGAAAAAACTACCCTTGTCACACGAAGTTGTGTGCATTAGATGGTTGATTTCGAGACCTCAAGTTCTAAACCTGAGGTCTCGAAATCAATTTTGTGGAAAATTACGTCTTTCTCGAAAACTATGGCACTTCAGAGGGAGCCGTTTCTCACAATGTTTTATACCATCAACCTCTCCCCATTACTCGTCACCAAGAAAGGTTTTATGTTAATAAATATTTTGAGTAATTACCAATAGTGTCCACTGCCTTTAATGGATAATCACTATGGTGGGCAGGGCTTACTGGATTGCTCTAAAACTGATAAGTGTAAAGCACTGTCTATTTGGCTTTGTCCTATTCCTGCGGCAAGAAATATTTCAAATTTGAGGGGTTCCTGTGTATTTGCGTAGGTATCTTGAAAGTAATTATTTAACATGCTTCAATGGCGTACATCGGAAATGGGCAATCTACAATTGATTTATTCAAAATTTATTATGAGACCCTGGTTGTGTACAATGGGTAGAAACTGGACATTTAATGGAACATGTTTCAAAGTAAGGGTGCATTCGATTACATGTAGCTTCCCCTGGTCGACCCTGCGGTGCTTTATTTGGGTGAGCCCCTGACAAGAGCTACACACAATGTAATCGAACAATCACTCGCCCTCTCCTGACACCTTTGACATCAAGCACCTCGGGCCAGTGCCCCAAGTGACCCGCTCCACAGGCAGGGCATTGGGGGCTGTCTTGGGTGAGCCCCTGGAATGACGTCAAAGCTATTCAAACGTATTGGTGGCAGATCGGGGTCGACCCAGGGAAGCTAATCGAACGCACCCTATGCTTCCTCATCTGCTTGTATTGCTTCACTTTTATAATGATAGATAGTAAAAGTAATTTGACATCTAATACTTTCTAATATCATACTGAAACCCTGCGGTTTATCAGGTTTATCGCTTTATATTTGAAGTTGTTGAAACTTGATTTCATGTCACACAAGTGAGATTTGATCGGTCATGGTCATGATTGAGATAAAATCTTCATTAGTACTCTTCATAACTAATTGATGTTGTTTATCTTCATACATGTACCAATCATAGCTTGTTGTCTCTCGTCAAGTAGAACAAATGGTTGAAGAACTGGTAACTGTAGAGGAAGAATAAGATCCTGTATCCTGTAGCGGATTTCACGAAACGCTAGGATTAATCCTATCTCAAGGGTTCAATGTATCCTAACGTCAATGAATACGGAACTTAAATTGCCTAAGTCCTAAGATGAATCCTAAGTTAGGAAGAGTTTGGTGTAATCAACGGCTTCGTTCCTTGGACACAAACCTTCTTCGAGTACTCCTCTCTCATCACTCCTGGGGAAACCGTTCTTTCTCTAGGTTGGGTCATTCACTATGGAACTCACTCCCCATCAAACTGAGAAAGGAAACTTCATTCAACTCTTTCAAGAACAAACTCAAAAGCCATCTCTTCGAACAAGCTGTTTCTCCTTATGTTTATGTTGTTTTATTAGTTCCTAGTTGTAAGCATCGTTAGGATTCCTGCGCCAGGAGTGTCACCTGTGACAGACATGGCACATTATAAGTTTCCCATATTATTAAGACATAAGATAAAGAATGTATTGTGCTTTGTACCTTAATCTTGAAGTTAACTGTTTTCTTATCCACTTGTTTTGGTAAAGGTGGAAGATTAAAGACACTGAATGAGGCAGATAAAGAATCCTTACAGGCAAGATGGTTTAGTGTTCCAGACATAAAAACTGAAGTCGGAATCAGACTAAGGTGAGAATGCCCGGTCCAAAGGACATTTTATGGTTAAATCCTGCATATATGTAGAAAAGGTTAAAGGGTAGAGTATAACTTTGGTTTCTGCAGCCGTTCGATTCTTTTAGTCGCACATAAATGTAGATGTATACAATGTGGACATTTTATTTGGAAAGGTGGTCATGTTTTTGAGATGTCGCCAAATTTGTTTGAGTGAATATGCTCATGCAGGAAGACTAATCCCTAATAGGAGTACACAGTCTGAGATTGTTCCTGAGCAGTAACGCTTCTCCGTCCGATTCAGGGTTTAGTTCATAAGGTTGACCTAGGAGCTGAAATGTCAATATACCGTGTGTCTCAAAAAAAACTATACACTTTTGAAATGGCTGCCGAATATTAAATACATGATTCTGGGGGAAAAGGTTTATATGTATGGGTAGCTTATGGACTCAACTTTCATATGACACCAACAGGTCTGAAAGTAATTCATGCTTGGGTGAGCACTGCTAACTGAAGAATAAGTAGCCGACATCTTGGAGTGAATTTTGTAAGCTCCAAAGGACTTACCTCTCACAAATGGGATGGCAAATTACTGCGCAACCTAATGTTCATACCCTTTACAAAAGTGAGCAGGGCTCACCCAAGCATGACATTATTTTGAGACTTTTTGGTGTCATATAAAAGTTGAGTCCATAAGCTATCCATGCGTATAAACCTTTTCCCCCACAATTATATATGTTTTATTCGGCAGCCATTTCAATAGTGAGTTTTTTTTGAGACACCCTGTTCTGTTCAATGATGGATGAATGTTTAACATTTGACTATTATTCTTGTTGTTTTATTCAGAGCGCATGATATAGTCATCTTGATCCAGTCTGCAATAAGCTACCTACAGAGAGATCCTCTGCATAGACATGCAGCACTCTTGCCAATACATAACGCACATAAGCAAATGTGTATACGGGCTATGGTTGTCAAGCGTGATCAGTAAGTTAAACTTCACATATAATAATAATTATACCCGGCTCTTATTTTGGGCTTGATCACAACCCTAAGGGTGTATCAGTCTTTTTTCCTGCAAGGGAATGTGGAGCTTTTTGAAGTATGAGATCTACTCCTTTATAGCATCATGTAATGAGTTTACAAGGTGCCAGGGTGCAAAATGCTGCGGATCAGACCAGGAACACCAGGGCGGACTCCTTCTCTTCACAAAAAGAGCACTGGGTTCTTTTAAGTGCATTACACACCACACGAGACCAACAGCTTTGCCTCTCTTCTGAAGGACGAAGCAATGGCTAAGTGTTTTGCTTAAGGACACAAGTGTCACGGCTGGGATTCGAACCCACACTCTGCTGATCAGAAACACCAGAGCTTGAATCCGATGCTCTTAACCTCTAGGTTCATGACACTTGTGTCCTTAAGCAAGACACTTAACCATTGCTTCGTCCTTCGGATGGGACATAAAGCAATTGGTCCCATGTGTTGTGTAACGCATGTGAAAGAACCCAGTGACTGTTGAAAAGAGAAGGGGTTCGCCCCGATGTTCCTGGCTGTGGCTGCTGTATGCGCCGTAGCACCTTGTAAACCTTCAAGTTGGTAACTAATTGGGTCTCAGATTCCATCACTGCAACAACATCTTTCTGAAGGTTTGTATATACTCAGCGCCTTGAGTACCTTGTTTGGTAGATACGTGCGCTATATAAGACTTTGATATTATTATTATATTATTATTAGGTCTTGTAGAGTAGATATGTGGTAGACACATGTACTATTTTAGTTTCTGATATTTATTATTTGTACATGTACAGTATATAGTGTGTTTTCGCCAGAAAAGAAACGGTGCAGAACTGTTAAATGAGTTGGACGGCCCTTGAGTTGCATATGTTTAATGCAAGGTTTGTTGCACCCTTTAAAGTGTTGGATTTCCCTCTCTCAAACACTCTATCGCATAGACGGCAGCTGGGGTCCTTCGTGCTGATCTCCTCTGTCTACGCTTCGTAGCTAGGTTCCAGAGTATGTCAACCTCGCTTGGTAAACCCAGTTTCTCGATCTAATTTGCAAGTTCGTTAACTGGTTTCTATTTTTTTCCCAATCAGAGCTGAGTTTTACGTCTTGCTGTGCATGGAGGACAAACCACATTTCCCGATAGTGAAAGGGACATCCATTGCAGAAGAAGCACTGCGGACAATTGACAAGGTTAGAAATGTAACAACAATTTTGACCAGCTTGTGATATCCATATGTCAGTATTTTAATGATAAAATGTGTGTTAGCACTGTATACTCAGTCCATGTACTTCCCCGAGTCCTGTGAAAAAATATCACAGGCATATTACTCGGGTGGGATATTTATTCTAGTCATTGTAAAAGCAGCGGTTAGCTGGGGATTGGAACCCACAACCTTGTGATTGCAAGTCCTGCAGTCTAACCACTGGACCATGACATACATGTACATGGTGCAGGGTGGTAGTTTAGTGTTAATTGAATTACTCATTTGTTTCTTATTGTTTGCTTTAACTTAACACTAGGAGATCTTCACTGCCAGTACTGGTTGTTTCCTACGTGGTTTGTTGTGTATTGAGCACATGGGTCGTCCCCATGGCTCAGCAGATGGTGTGTGCCTCAACCTACTCGCTGTAACAGACTTCCAACGAGAACTGAAGAATCCCAACTATATATGGCATCATATCGCTAACCCTGAACTCAAAACCGTCTTAAGGAGCAAAATACCATCGCAACATTGTCTCAAGTGTCCTTAGAGATCTTCCTGATGGAAGGGATTATTTAAATATGATGGGTGTGTTCGATTAGCTTCCCTGGGTCGACCATGGTCTGCCCCGATACATTCGAATAGCTTTGACGTCATTCCAGGGGCTCACCCAGGTCAGCCCCAAGTGCCCTGCTTGTGGAGTGGGTCACGTGGGGGCTGGCCCCAGGTGCATGACGTCACCATAAGAGGGTGAGTGATTGTTCGATTAGCTCTTGTCAGGGGCTCAGCCGAGTGAGCACCACGGGGTCAAACACAGGGAAGCTTATCGAACACACCCTAAGTTACTTACTACAAAGTGATCATATCACAATCTAGACCCCTTTTTACACTACTCCAGGCCTGATACTTCACAGAGTTTAAAGGCAGTGGACACTATTGGTAATTACTCAAAATAATTATTGCCATAAAACCTTACTTTGTAACAAGTAATGGGGAGAGGTTGATAGTACAAAACATTGTGAGAAACAGCTCCCTCTGAAGTATCGTAGTTTTCGCGAAAGAAGTAATTTTCCATGAATTTGATTTCGAGACCTCAGATTTAGAACTTGAGGTCTCGAAATCAAGCATCTGAAAGCACACAACTTTGTGCTACAAGGGTGTTTTTTCTTTCATTATTATCTCACAACTTCTATGACCAATTGAGCTCAAATTTGCTCAGGTTTGTTATTTTATGCATATTGTTGAGATACACCAAGTAAGAAAACTGGTCTTTGACAATTACCAATAGTGTCCAGTGTCTTTAAATCTCCAGTAGAAGTTTACAATTTCCTCATAGGGTGCCTTCTCACCAAGGAGCAAATGCCTTAGTGCCCTTGCCCCTTCAAAATTGAAGCATACAGGGCTGCTACTCTGTTCCCCATGAGAAATCTTGGGGTATAACGTCAGCCCTTTCACACTTTGATCACATTACCCCTGATGTACCCCCAACAAATGAACAAACCATGGCAAATAGCCATCCCTGCTCTGGAGTAAAGGGTAAGCGGTAAAACCCTGTGGTATTCTTGAAACATGCACCGGAATCCTGTGGAATAGGGACCTAGGAGGGGACAGTGTGAAAGTGCGCCGGGGTAACCATGAGTCTTAAAAACTCATGGGGCCTCCCCAGGGTCAGAGATTCCAGTGTGAACAGAGTTCAAAGGTGCACACTGCTGTTTCTTGATTTAAGGGAAAAACCTTGTTTCAATGGTTTTTATTTTATTCTTATTTTTAAAAATTCCATCTCTGTGTGTAGAACTTTAATCTTATATTTTGTTCTGCACATGTACAGTTTGATGTGCAGTTGATAAGACACACACCAGTAACACCTTATATTCATAGTGTGATTTGGTTTTGATAATCCTTTGGGACATCCCCAATCAGTTTTCTGATAAAAACATTGGTATCAGCTTTCAGTTTTTAACTTGAAGCTAGTGCAACAATTCTTGATGCTATTTGAAACTTTGTTGTACAAACAATGTACAATAGTTGACACTACAGCCAAAATACACAAGACATATGTATTAGTACATTACATATAGTTTGAGATTAAGTTGCCTGAAGCCGAATCCGGGCTCATACTTCTTGCAAATGCTTCGTGCGATGCGATTTTCATTGCATCACAAAGGGTATTGATGGTTGCGTCACCAAAATTCGCTTCGCATTGGGAGGAATATGAACTGCGCTTTAATCATAAACTGCAGGACATTCTAAATACATGTATCTCTTCCATATTCTCCTATACTGCTGCATCCATTTAGACATTATAATGTTCATATCCCCCCCCCTCCTCCCTCCATAATGGCCTTAAAAAAAAGTGCAGTTTGCAACATCGTGCTTTTGGAGTTTCCTTTATCGTAATCTCCACAAATGCCGAACTGTGTACAAGGAATACAAATATATATATATTTGCAATATTTTAATGCTTATGTAACTATATTGTATATATGAAGTTAACTTTTATTTTTTAGGCTTAAAGATAGAGAGCCAATTGTTTTTTATACCTTTCCCGCCTAGAGTTATGCTTATTTTTTTTCTTCTTTCTATTTTTGCATGAAGCTTTCAAAGTTCTGAAATACTAGAATTCCTAGTGTAGTATCTGATATGATTGACAAGTTAGACCCCTTATTTAAACCTTGCAAACGTTTTAAAGTATTTAATAAATCGGTTTAGTTATATAGACAGCTTGATGCATGGAGAAATACATCTCAACAAGTAGTTTGAAACTTGATCTCATTTTGATGAGAATCTTAATTTCTGGGTACTTTTGTTATAATGCAGGCATGATATTTTTCCTACTAAAGTCTGATTTGCGATTTCTTTGCCTTTTGACAAATTAGCCAAATTGCTATTAAAATGTAGCCTGAAAAGTATATGAAAACCAATACCACATGTACTACACTACAGTGTACATTTTGGTCTGCCCTTGTACTTAAAATTATCCTACTTTTTTCCAATGGCCAAATATCATGCCTGTCATGACCACAAGGAAATGAGTGTTATCACAGTTCAAGGTGTTGCTTCATCTTATTCATGTAACAGGGTACAAAACAGTTAGTACCAAACAGTTAGTACCAACCCTTATTAGCTCTAGGCCTAGAACCAACCCTTAGTACATGTAGCTCTAGGCCTACGTACCAACTCTCATCAACTCCTAGTCATGGTGCAAGACATTCTTGTTGAGTTGGTAAAACTCGATGGTAATAACATAGGCCGCATACACTCAACGCTAAACTTGTCGCGACGACATGTATCTCACTAAAAGAGCTGCTTCTGTGAGCCGCGATCCCGCTAGCCTGAACATCCGACATCTCTCATCGAGGCTCAGGAAAAGCGTACCCCCTTCAATTTGCACCTTTTACCTAGGTTCATATGCAGACAACCGCAAGTGCAGCTGCCAAACGTCACCTCGGACCAATCGAAACACAGATATAGAAAGTTTACGTCACTGCACATTTATCCAATGAAATGATTGTATCCAATGAAATCAATGGTTCTGAAAAGCAAGTACCCATCTTATCCTTGCGGATAAAGACAGGGGCCCAGTCTACGACCGCTCCAGCAAGAGTGTTTTGAGTGTGGTTGGGTGATCTGGAAGCTTTCTAACAGCGCTCTCCATAGTTCATGTAGTAATGTGCGCAGCGAGTAGAACAGTTGTTAGAAGTGTGTGCGGGATCGCGATAGTTGAGTGAATAACAATGTCTTGCACCAAGACTAATCTACTCTAGTACCGACTCTTATCAACTCTAACCTCAAATGAAGTCCTCATCCAACAAACTTGCCAATCTTAGACACCTTTCTTTTTTGTTTTTTTCATTGTGCATGTGATTAAAAGTACATTATACCACAAATACATGTATACTCTAAATGGGTAGCAAAACTAACTTATGTCCTGAAATTGTGGGCACTTTGGAATAGTTTTCCCCAAGTTTAACTCGCAGTAATACTTTCTTGTAAAGAACATGCATGTAGTTATGTTTTCAAATAAATACTATGTACATGTATACCTAGATGTAGGTAGGTTGTGAATGTTGCAGGGATTTTGTTTTCATTGAACATGATGGTATATTTGAACTCTTTAGTTAAGTGTGGCAAGAGGGTTGACTTATCCAAATTGTACAAAGATAAAACACAAGTACCAAAGTCTCTTTTGCTTTACCTGGGGTCGATTTCACAAAGAGTTAGGACTAGTCCTAACTTGGGACTAGTCCTAGAAGATATACAAATTGCATGGATAGTCCTAAGTTAGGACGAGTAACTGGTCCTAACTCGAGATGAGACTTGTCCTAACTCTTTGTGAAATCCACCCCTGGACAATTTGTTTTGTTGTTGCTGTGCCTAAATTTCTCCCACTGTTTTGACCAAATTTGGAAGGGCAGTTTTTCCCCTGTATTGTTTTAAGACATACTCAAGACTAATTGCAGAACGGGATGGTCGCCTGAACATTTTGAGCTGGATTAAAGTTCTGGAGCACCAGCCCGATCAAACCCGTCCATGAAGTTCGGACCCTAAAAATTAACGTCCACTCCATGTTTTCCTACAGTTTAAGCCTGTTCGGCTACACTTTTCAGACATAGTGATGGGGGTATATACCTTTATCGTGCTGCCTCCATCTTGGTCATGTTCCATATAACAATAATGAATGCTAATAATCATTTTGCAAATGGGAGCCAGACTACTTTGTTCTTCCAGCCTCGGTTTGATTACATTGACATCAATGGGGAAAATTCAAGATGGCTGCACCGTGATAAAGGTCTATAATCAAACACAAAAAAAAGAGACTACTCTGTTGTTTGTTCATTTTGCTTTATTGGCTACATGTATTATAGTTTTATTTTATACTTTAATAAAAAGAAAGTACTGATAAAAATATTTAGTCTTCTAATTTATTCATTTTAATCAATGACGGTTATTCATTCAAAAAAAAAAAAAATTATAAAAGCGTGGCATTTTTATACTACAAAGAAATATTATAACACCCCACACAGTGTCACTGCAAATTCTTACAATATTGTCCTTCCACCTTGCAAATCTTCAGGTTATATTTAAAGGGACACTTTGCCTTGGATCGGGCGAGTTGGTCTTTGAAAAGCATTTGAAACCGTTTGTTTTGAAATGCATATAGTTAGAAAGATGTTTTAAAAGTAGAATATAATGATCCACACAAATGTGCCTCGAAATTGCACGCTTTTCCTTTTACGTTGTGAACTAACACGACACGCCATTTTGTGGAGTCAAAATTTAGACTCCATAAAATGGATGACAAGGGACCTTTAACTTTGATATCAAACCATTTATTCCTATAGACCCATTGCACAATGCGCATCACACTCACACGCGCATACTCTGTCTGCCATTTTGGGAGTCAACATTGTGCACAAATACGACAAAAGATTTTACTCCCAAAGTGAAGCGCATAATTGTTCGGAGGTGCGTTTCATGTTGCACAAGGGGGTTATAGAACTCAATAGACCCCAGACATGCATAACACGAAACTCTTCAAGTTCGCTGAGGTCCATGCAAGTTTTTACGCACAAAGAATAGCTATCGTTCAATGATCTGCCTCCTCTTGCCTCAGGGATGTAGCTTCTTGCGAGTGTGACGTCATATACAAAGGGTCTACATGTATAGTGCTAGAAATAATGTAGGGAGCTTCAAATCTTAAGAGACCTGTCAGAAATTGGAAGACCACTCCCTGCATGATGCTTATCCTGTATCAATGTGTCAAGTGAATCACAGTATGAACACTTGACAACTTGTCCAACTGCTAAAGCCCAGTTCAAACTTCCTACAAATGCAAATGCGATACAAATATATTTGCATTAAATAACTTGCAACAGTTGAACTGTGTTCAACTCCTGCGAAATATTCGCTGCGAAAACAGCCCTGTGACGTCAAATTTCGTATCACATTCACATCTGAAGGAAGTATGAACCGGGCTTTAATGCTTATCACAGCTGTAGTGATCTATTGTTAAATGCAAGTGATGCAACAGCAATTTATTTGTACATTTGTATAATTGCAACATGCAATAGCAGTTGACTATTGACATGTGCTTCAGTTTTGTTATGGGCAGCGCCATCTTGTTTTGTCAGTTCTCTGCTTGAGGATGGTTTTTTGATGCAACAGTTCTTTGCTCCTTCCTTGGACTTGATAACTTGTTTTAAGCTTCATTAAGGGTTATCAAGAAAACCCTTATTGACTGTCATTACAACTGTGTACCACAAGACTTCGCTTTGAGTACTTTGGGGTGATTTGAAGCCTCATTGACCTGTGGAAAATAGACTGAACCTTAGCTGCAATTTGTGTGGTTTGCAGTTGGTTCTACTGTCGGTGACTGACACTTCGACAAGATGGATGGTCATATTTATCAGAGATTTTGAGTAAGTAAATTTACCGCTTTTTGTAAAACTTCACATCAATAGAAGAAAACTCGGCAAAAACTGCTAAAATTTCCCCTTTGGAGAAACAGGAAAAAGTTTCCGTATGGCGCCACCACTTTTTCATTCGATATGAAATAATAGTATCTAATAATGAGATATCCCTTTTTGTAAGAGTGAAAAACTGGTGGCGCCATATGGAAAGTTATATGAAACAAGAATATTATCGGGAAAATTGATGTAGACCCATTAAAACCCCATCAGTTGTATAAAAGATTTGAAGTACATGTATAATAAAATATAGTGTTAACATTAATAATATAAAGACCGATACATACGCATGTACATGTATGAAATCAATTTACTAACTCTAGCGCATCATTATCAATCATAACTATAATAAAAATATGAAATACAATTTAAAAAGATTACGAGTTGGATTGGGTGCATAGAAAAAGCTTATTTACAAGCAAACTTAATTAGTGTACTGGAAGAGTTGACGTAAATGACGGCGCACCTACGGTACTCTATCACTACTGTGACCTTATAACTGAACTCATTCATGGCTTTCAATTCTTAAAGACACTGGACACCTAGATGATAATTATTTTCAAATCTTAGTCTTCGCACTTGGTGTATCCTAACATAAGGCATAAAATAGCAAATCTGTGAAAACTTTGACTCATTTTAGGCATCGAAGTTGCAAGAAACAACAATTTTTTTTATTTATCCGAGCTACAACGTCTCTGGATATTTTCAAAACTCTGCTAAAAACCCACCTATTCAAAATTTCTTATGATTGACTTTCTGTCTGTTTTTAACCATTTATTTTTGCCAACACGTTTATGTAATTCAACATTTTAATTCAACGTACCCTTATTTCTTTCCAAGCTTCGTAATTTGTATTTTTGTTTTTGTTTTGTTACTCTCTTTGTTTGTTTTATGCGCCTCGGAATAAGTTTAGTCTTAGATAGATGGCGCTTTATAAGTTTTAATTATTATTATTATTATTATTAATTATGTTTACTTATTGTTGCGAATTGATAGTACTTCAGCTCACTGTTGCCTGTAACCTTGCCTGTAACCAAGTCATTTTGTATGCTAACAAATAGCAATTGTTTTGAGTAATTACCAATAGTGTCCAGTCCCTTTAATACATGTACATGTAATCAATGGTCATCATGGTCATGTACAAGATGTCCAAAACCATAATTTCTTTGTGTCTGATTGCAATTTGATAACATTGTGAACCAGCTAGTTCAAACTAACCACTGATACAAATTATCAGACAATACATGTGTCCACTTTCCTTGTTTGATGCAAAAACTATCTACACTACTGTACTGACACAAATACACAAAATATAACGAGATTAAAAAATTCAAAATTTAAGATTAACACCCAGTAATATTTGACAAAAATTAAGATTTATTTTGGGCTAGATCAAGGCTGGTTTTTTTTCCAATTATAAAAAATAGAGAGATCATACATTGGCAAGGTTTTCATTTTATACACAATTGCTATTTTGCGACCCTACTGCTTGAGGGTCACATAACTGGATTTACAGGTGGGAAGGCTTCAGACCAATCGGCTGATCATTGGCAGAGCTCATTTAGTTACGTTTTGTTTATAAATCACAAATTCTGTCCAAAATCCTTGCCAAAAATATTGACAAAATAGGGACACCGCCAATATAGGGCTAGATAGCTCAGTTGGTAGAGCGCCGGCACGTTAATCCGGAGGTCGTTGGTTCGAATCCCACTCTAGTCAATTCTTTGTTCAACCCCCAAATCCTTGCCGGTACACATTTAAGAGGCAATACCGTGAGTATCTGCGTCTGTCTATTTTTAAATTTGTTTTGTAATATTTGGAAATAACCAAACAAACAAACAAACAAACTCACCTATTGTCTGCTCAGTTGTCAGGATCAAATATTAATAGTCAGAGTTTAATATATTGTTATGTCATGCTTTCCAGTCAGGGATATTTTCTAAACCATTGAGAAAGACAACTAATAGGAGACTTTCCAACGCTAGGCGGCAGCAGACATACCGGGTAAATTTCCATTGTTCACGTAGTTCTGAACATGCGCATAATTCTGAAAACATTGGATTTACCCGGTAAGTCTGCTGCCCTCTATCGTCCCAGAAAGTCTCCCATTGACATAAAGAGTAAACGATTTGTATGTAATCATGTACAAAACATCGTGCTACTGCAACTCTGCAATGGTGGTGCAGCCAACAGCGGCGTACAGCACATTCGTGTGCAAGCTGAAACGTATCGATTTTTAAATTTGGGTTTCTATGTATGAAAGTCAGGCACATAGTGAAGTCCTTATTAGTACTCCCTCACTGAGAGGCTTATATTTACCCTTTGAACTCCCAGGGAGTTGACCTCAGCTGATTTAAGGAATGATTAGAGGCCCCGTAGACACTATTGGTAATTACTCAAAATAATTATAAGCATAAAACCTTACTTGGTAATGAGTAATGGGGAGAGGTTGATGGTATAAAGCATTGTGAGAAACGGCTCCCTCTGAAGTAACATAGTTTTCAAGGATTCAAATTTCAAGGAATTTGATTTTGAGACCTCAGATTTAGAATTTGAGGTCTTGAAATCAAGCATCAGAAAGCACACAACTCCGTGAGACAAGGATGTTTTTTTCTTTCATTGTTATCTGGCAAATTCAACGACCAATTGAGCTAAAATGTTTACAGGATTGTTATGTTATGCATATGTTGAGATACACCAAGTGAGAAGACTGGTCTTTGACAATTACCAATAGTGTCCAGTGTCTTTAAGGATTGATTAAAGGCCCCCATAAGCCAAACTATTTCTTCTACAGGATGTTACATCCACAGCAACACTGCTGGGGGTATTCTGGAGCATGTACCTTGTGTTCAAAGCCATACACATAGAATGTCCCTTCTTTGTTGTCCCACTTGTACATAGCCTGGGCAACTGGAATCACACGCACACTGTGACGCTGTAGACAAATCAAATACCAAAAATTGATTACATTAACCCTGTAGCTTTTATAAGATTAGAAGTAACATGAACGTACGGAAGGGCCGAGTGGTTAAGAGCACAGGACTCAAGCTCTGAGCCCAATTTCATAAAGATGCTAACCACCAAAATTTGCTTAGCATGAAATTTCTTCCTGAATAAAAACAGGATTACACATGTACCAACCAAAATTTCCATTTGTTGCATATTGTTCGTGACTGGTATTCAGCTGTTGTTTAATTATCCAATGAAGAAGTTTCATGCTATGTAAATTCTTGTGCTTAGCAGTTCTATGACATTGGGCCCTGGTGTTTCTGATCAGCAGAGTGTGGGTTCGAGTCCCAGTCATGACACCTGTAAGTCCTGAAGAAAGACACTTAACCATGATGCTTTGTACTTCGGATGGGACGTAAAGCCGTTGGTCCCGTGTGTTGTGTAATGCATGTAAACCAACCCAGTGCACTTATCGAAGAAAGGGAAGGGGCTCAGCTCGGTGTTCCATGTTTGATCGGCAGCATAATTTGCAACAGCACCTTGTACATGACATGATGCTTATAGAATACAATACAATACAATACAATACAACACAATACAATACAACACAACGCAACGCAACGCAACGCAACGCAACGCAACGCAACGCAACGCAACGCAACGCAACGCAACGCAACGCAACGCAACGCAACGCAACGCAACGCAACGCAACGCAACGCAACGCAACGCAACGCAACGCAACGCAACGCAACGCAACGCAACGCAACGCAACGCAACGCAACGCAACGCAACGCAACGCAACGCAACGCAACGCAACGCAACGCAACGCAATGCAATGCAATACAATACAGTAAAATACAATACAATACAATACAACTTTATTGTCCCTGCAAGGGAAGTTCCTTTGGCCTTTTTCGCTCACACAAAAACACACCAATAAAAAGAAATAAGGATTAGGTCTCATAATTCAAAAGTAGTCATGGTAGTCCTAAATGCCTTGCAGGAAATACTGTATAATACAGCGCCAGGAGCGTCACTGTGTGACATGTGCGCTATTAAAAAAGCCACTTAAAAAATGCCAATAAAAAATAACAAAAAGAGGGTTGCAATGCGGTTCAATACAATTCAAAACATCTCATAATTCAAAACTAGTCCCACATACCTTGCAGGAAATTTTGCCTGGAGCGTCACTGTGTGACAGATATGTGCGCTATTCAAAAAGCCACTCAAATTAAAAAAAAAATTAAATAACAAATAACAATAAGAGGGTTGGTATGCGATTTGATTCAAGTGGAATATGTAAGAAACTTACCTGAGAAATAATGCGTTCCAGTGGGAATCCACTGGTGTGTTGCTGAACGAGCTGCTTGGACGCTTGATTGATAGTCTGATCAGGGAAGTGATTAATTGGCCACACCTGACAAACACAATTAAAAAGCTTTGCTAATTAGTAAATTCATTCTTATCTATTACTGTAATTTGTGTATAATTAGGGATTGGAAATGAAACAATTGCACAGTTACAAAGGGTGCATTCGATAAAAATCAAAATGAGACCCAACCGGCTCTTTTCAGAGCCAACACTCACCCTAAGCGATCTACACATGGTTGTACCCGCAAGTTTACTATTTATTTATAGTTTCTCCCTTAAATCACGCTTTATATACCTGAAGGGAATCTCAAAGTGCTTCCAACATTATTACCCACCCTGGTCACTCGGCCTTAAATCATTCCTTAAACCATCTCAGCTCCCTGGGGAGTATACAGCCTGTGCTGGCAATTATGTAGTGCACTGAGCTTATCATTTATGCTATTAGCTCCCTTGAGTTGACCCCCGGTGGGTTCAAACAGCTTTGACGTCATTCTTGAGGCCAACACTCACTGGTATCAGCCCCAAGGGACCCTGCTTTTGGAGCGGAACACTTGGGGCTGACTAAGGTCTGGAGCTAGAACCTACTGGGACTAGAACCTACTGGGGCTAGAACCAAATGGGAAGAAAACCTACTGGGGCACGAACTTACTAGGGCTAGAACCTTCATGGTAAGAACCTATACTGGGGCTAGACCCTACTGGGGCTAGAATCTACTGGGGCTAGAACCTACTGGGGCTAGAATCTACTGGGGCTAGAACCTACTGGGGCTAGAACCTTCTGGGGCTAGAACCTACTGGGGCTAGAACCTACTGGGGCTAGAACCTTCTGGGGCTAGAACCTTCTGGGGCTAGAACCTTCTGGGGCTAGAACCTACTGGGGCTAGAACCTACTGGGGCTAGAACCTACTGGGGCTAGAACCTACTGGGGCTAGAACCTATTGGGCTAGAACTAACTCGGGTTGGAACCTACTGGGGCTAGAACCTACTGGGGCTAGAACCTATTGGGGCTAGAACCTATTGGGGCTAAGAACCTACTGGGGCTAGAACCTACTGGGGCTAAAACCTACCCTCGGCTGCTCCTCAGTGAAGGCTATCTCTCCAGTTACTCCTCTAATCAACTCATCAGGCAGTGAGGTCCGCTCAACGATGTTATCACTCATGTGGTTCAGCCTAAACACACAAAAAACATTGATCTCAATCAATTATCAAATTAAAATGTACTTCTCAACCAAATGTCAATTGAACCTTCTCTTACACCCGTTTCAGACAGGTGCGCCAGAGACTACCCAAATAAATGTTGGTTTCAGACAGGAGAACTTTACACAACATTTACATTGGCTCTGCTCATGACAAGATCAACGTCTGAAACAAAGGCGCTTCAGAGTCCCAACGACTGCATCAGTCCATCTTTTGACTTCTCGCGCGTCCAGTCCCTCCTAACTGTTTCAGACGCACTGTATACTCCTTTTACATAGCACCCTTTATGGTTCACGAGGTGCTGTGGCGCAATATAATAATAAAGAACATTTAATAGAGCGCCGGTATCCGCCTTGAGGAGAGAAAAAAAAATTAGGACTGAGGATTGTGTGAGTATGCTTGTTTGAACAGGTGAGATTTTAAGTTTGTCTTGAATGTTGTGATGGATGGAGATAATTTGACAGTCAGTGGGAGTTGGTTCCACACCCGGGCTGATGCCACAGAAAATGACCTATTGCCCCAAAGAGTGGAAGTTCTAGGCTGATGAAGCATCATGAGCTCATTAGATTGCAGTCTGGTGTGTATGGGTGGATGAGGTTGATGAGGTATTCTGGAGCATTGCAGCCAATCAAACCAGGAACACGGGGGCGAACCTTCTCTTTGTTATGAGTGCACTGAGTTCTTTTACGTGTGTTTACACAACACTTGGGACCAACACAGGATATACTTACCATTCTACAGTGAGTTTAATGAACACTTTCACATTACAGGCTCCTCCGCATGTGCTACATGTCTCTTGCCCATGGCCATGACAATTATTACATCTAATAAAGAGAAAAACCAAAGTGAAATATCATAAATACAAGGCAGTATTTATTACCATCCACTGTTTACACTGTAATCTGAGAATTTGTGCACTAGATATAAAAAAAACTGCTAAAACTTAGGATTCGAAAAGCCTCTAGCTATCGGGCAATCTCTGTGGTCTAGTTGGTAAGACACTGCTCTAGAATTGCAAAGGTCGTGGGTTCGAATCCAACCTGAGCAATATGCCTGTGATTTTTTTCACAGCGCTCGGGAAAGTATTGAGTTGGCCTTTACATGCACAGTACTAACAGGTTGATGTAAGGGTAAATCCAAATTCATAAAAACCTCAGACAGTTTCGCTATTCCTATTGGTGGAGAGCGCGTCACGTGGGTGTGTATAAACCTTTGATTATGACCAGTAAAAAGTGTTGAAACAGGGGCGCGACAAGCGAGTTTGCACCTGTGCTTATGAGACAGTTTCTTCATTCCTTTTGGTCGAGAGCAACGGCCGGGACAGTTGTGCCACATCACGCGATACGCACGACGCGCAGAGCATTCCCTTATATTAAAGGAGTTGTTTACCCAAGGGCTGCGGAGGGCCTTACCATTTCATAGCTTATGGGGTGTTGTGTTGAAAGAAATCATTAAACAATAATAATTTTTGCATTTATTTTACTTTTTGACCAAAAGTGTTGATGTTTTTTGACCGAAAAGGTATTTATGAATGGGAATCAAAGTGTGTTGAATTGGTTTTCAACAAGTGGTTTAAACCCGCCGAGGCCTGTTCTTAATAATATACCTCGACTTTGTCTCGGTAAAATTATCAAGAACCAGGCCTCATTGGGTTTAAACCACTAGTTGAAAACCTCTTCACCACACATTGATTCCCTTAATTAATACCCCTTATCCCTGATGCAAATTTAACATCTAGGCAGTGGACACTTTTGGTAATTACTCAGAATGATTGTTAGCATAAAAACTTACTTGGTAACAAGCACTGGAGAGCTGTTGATAGTATAAAACATTGTGAGAAATGGCTCCCTCTGAAGTAACGTAGTTTTCGAGAAAGGTCTAAGTAATTTTCCATGAATTTGATTTTGAGACCTCAGAATTAGATTTTGAGGTCCCGAAATCAAGCATCTAAAAGCATACAACTTCGTGTGACAAGGGTGTTTTTCTTCCATTATTATCTCCCAACTTTGACGACCAATCGAGCTCAAATTTTCACAGGTTTGTTATTTTGAGCATATACATGTTGAGATACACCAAGTGAGAATACTGGTCTTTGGCAACTACCGAAGGTGTCCAGTGTCTTTAAAGACTTACTTCTGGTGTCCAGCTCCATGGCACCAGGTACACTCCATGTGACCATGCTGCTGGTGTCCATGGTGTCCATGGTGTCCATGGTTTCCATGGTTTCCATGGTGATGCGGATCATGATGCCCAGGTCCAGCATGAGGGTTATGGACATGTCCACTTCCATTACAATGATGGCAACGAGTCTGTAAATACAAAGAATGCAAACTAATCAACCACAAAGGAAACTGACTTGGTAAACTTTAATTACTGTTAGGTTTAAAATACTTTTTAGTTTTAGAAAAGAAAAGATTGACTAAGGTGTGACCAGTGACCTCCAGCACCTGCGACCTCTGTCACATTAATCTGAAGGAGGCAAAGGCACTGGACACCTTTGTCAGTTGTCATGGACCAGTCTTCTCACTTGGTGTGTCTCAACATATGCATAAAAAAACAAATCTGTGAAAATTTGGACTCAATTGGTCATTGAAGTTGCGAGAGAATAACGAACGACACCCTTGTTGCAAACTTCTGCATGCTTTCAGATGCCTAAAAAAGTACCTTTTAGTTTTTGGATTGAAAAATTGTCTCTTTCACAAAAACTATGATACTTCAGAGGGAGTCGTTTCTCACAATGTTTTATATTATAGTACTCCTTACAAATATTCTGCCTTTTCATTGGTTTAGCGTGCGTCACATGATATGTCTTAGTTTTACTAGAAATGGCGGCCGTGTGATAGTGCATCGTTTGCTGTGTGATAGTCCGACGACTACCACACGGCGTGCAGTACCCGGACGCCTTTTTACCCACCTCGAATCCAATCAGTTGTGCATCTGTGTATCTGAAACGCACGTGCGAGCGTTATGTGTACGAAGATGATAAATAGTCTGTTGGGGTGTTATAAAACAAATATTGACTGCTTTAACTCATGCTTTTACTAATGCTATTTTCCTGTGGTGCAGCCGAGGGATAAAAAAATGCTCTGGGGATCACCGTTGGAGTCGTAGTTTTAACCATAGCACTCAAAGCAGTCAATACTTGTATATTATCAACAGTTCTCCATTGCTCTTTACCAAGTAAGTTTTTAAGCTAACAATTATTTTTGAGTAATTACCAAACTTGGCCAGTGCTTTTAAGGGAATAAATGTACAACTAAACTGTTTTTATATACAACAATCAAACTTTTGTTATCTTGCAATATGTATACACCACAAGGACATTGAAAACTTCAAGGGCAATATGCTTGTTGACATTCTGGTTTTATGTTTGTTCTTCTTCAAACGAAACTTAGTCAAAGGTTTGTTTAGTCCTTCCGGACTTTCGGTGTTTCCGGTTGCCAGTGTATCTGCATGCACAGAAACTAACCTGTGGAAGTTTGCAGCTAATTCCACTCTTTACCTACATGTACATGTAGTACAGAAAATGTGTTTTTTACTGAAGGATTAGCAGGGAACAATTTAGCCCAGTGATCTCGCAGTTGTTCTTGTTTTTTGCACTGCTGGAGAACAACCAAGGGGGAATTTTATTATTCGAGTAAGCGCCATGAGCACTTTTTGTGGATACCAGCGCTATAGAAGACATCATTATTATTATTAAGCAAGAAATTTAGACTGAACTTATTTTGTGCACACTGAATGCTAAAATAGAGTGGCAAATCCTGATTTTTGAGGAGCAATTGAAACATTTTGTGTAGCAGTTTGCTCTTCTATACAAGGGAAATCGTTCACTGAATAGCATTCATTTCTTATCATTTTTTCTCACTGTAACCAAACAGATTCGTTACAGAATTTTTGAATTCGCCATAAAGAATTATCTGTAACAATGTCAATGCTCTCACTGGCAAAATGTTTGGTTTATCTTTCAAATAAGCTCAACAACAAATGAGTTTGTGTAACTTTCCTTTCAATGAAATGGAATGACCCTGAATATCTTGGTTTTGATTTCTATTTAAACCCTTCTTAAATGATAATATATTTTCTTGCCAAAACACCCTGAGCAAATGTTGTCATTTCGGAGACAAAACATTGAAGCCATTATACACGTTCGGAACAGAACAAAATTCACAGATTTACAAATAACTTACAGGGTTTACAGAGGGTAATGATGAAAGACTTCTCTTGAAATATTATTCCATAAAATGCTTTACTTGTTGAGAAAACATTGAAACAATTATCAATTCTCGGATTTATTTTAAACACATGTCATGACACGGCGAAACGTGCGAAAACAAGAGTGCGTTTTCCCGTTATTTTCTCCCGACTCCGATGACCGATTGAGCCTAAATTTTCACAGGTTTGTTATTTTATATATAAGTTGTGATACACGAAGTGTGGGCCTTTGGACAATACTGTTTACCGAAAGTGTCCAATGGCTTTAATATCGATCCTATAAGCTAAACTAGTAGTGTAAGCCACTTTGCTATACCTTCCGCACCCGGGTAGTAGTTAAAAAGCAGGATAGTTCTTTTCAGAACTGAGAAGTCTCCCGAACATCTACTCCGCGGTAGTAGAAAAAAGAAATACAGTTCTCTAAGAACAAACTCTATCTGGCAAGTAGATACACACATGGTGTTACCGCAAACCAAATATATATTGATACCTCACCATGCAATGCCTCAAATTCTATACAAGCTTTAAACACAAATGAATTGGTGTAAGTTTCTTTTCAATGAAATGGAATGACCCTGAATATCTTTGTTTTGATTTCTATTTAAACCCTTCTTAAATGATAATATATTTTCTTGCCAAAACACCCTGAGAAAATGTTGAAATTTCTCCTAAAATGCGCGCTACATCGTAGAGTGTCATGGCCGAGTGGTTAAGAGCATCGAATTCAAGTTCTGGTGCTACATGTAATTCACCGGAGTGTAGGTTCGAATACCGGTCATGACACTTGTGTCCTTGAGCAAGATACTTTACTATAGTTGCTTCTCTTTACCCAGGGGTATAAATGGGTACCTGCGAGGGTAAAGGTTGATATTGTGAATGAAAAAGCCTTGGAGCGATATAAACTGTTGCCCAGGTTGTATACTCCCAAGGCAGCTGAGAAACATTGAAAAGGGATGTTATTGGCCCTATGACCAGGGCACTAATGTAAAGCGCATTGATACGGTTATTGTGAAATGCGCTATATAAGAACTGGTTATTATTATTATTATTATTATTATTACACCATATATCACAAACATTCTGAGGTTAAAAAAACACATTCTGAATGCATTTTGTTCTTGCATCACCTTGTGAAACGGAACAGTCAAGATTTCACGTGACGACTATATTCTGGGACAATCTCTCAAAAGCATCTAGTTTATCTGAAGGGAATTACTATAGAGTATAAATCACATTATACACTGTTTGCTTGATACACACACTGTAATACAGGAAGTATGTGTGTTTGCTTTGATAAGTGCAACGTTTAAAGGCACTGGACACTATTGATAACTATACTCAAAGCAATAGGAGACTTTCCAACGCTAGGCGGCAGCAGACATACCGGGTAAATTTCCATTGTTTACGCAGTTCTGAACATGCGCATAATTCTGAGAACAATGGATTTACCCGGTAAGTCTGCTGCCCTCTATCGTCCCAGAAAGTCTCCTATTGTTAGCATAAAAACTTACTTGATAACGAGCAGTGGGGAGAGGTTGATGGTATAAAACATTGTGAGAAATGGCTCCCTCTGAAGTAACATAGTTTTTGAGAAAGAGGTATTTTCTCACTCAATAAGACTTCACAGGCCTGAAGCCTTTTTTAGGCATCCTGAAAGCACACAAATTTGTGCAACAAGGGTGCTTTTCTTACATTATTTTTTGTAACTTTTATGACCACTATAGTCTAAATTTTTACAGGTTTGTTATTTGATGCATATGTTGGGATACACCAAGTGAGAAGACTGGTCTTTGACAATTACCAAAGGTGTCGGGTGCCTTTAACCTACTACTTAGAGCGTAGTTTGAACTGTGGTGATATTTATAGGCTATCCTTATTACAAAGCTATTAACCCTTATCATTCCAACCCTTCAATGTCCAACTCCATTTTGGTTTCATTTTGTTTGGGGATTGCACAAGTAAACTGATTATGCTTGATCTCAGGCATACCACCATAATCAGTGTCCAATCTTGTGGGTGTTGAGTTAAATTAATATGGTGTTGGATTTTGTGAGATGGAGTGAGACAGGATCCTACATGTAGGAAAGTGTTAAAGGGAATTAAAAGAGCTACATAGATTGGTGGTAGCGCTGGTAAAAAGTCACAGACAGGGAGTGTTCATGTTTTGAGTGATTAACAATGAACATGATATAACAAAACCTAAGAGTTAGGAGAAAATAGTAAAAAACCACGCACATTTTTCAGTGTGTAAACACATCGTCCATTATTTTTATTGTACAATGTAGCAACTTAAATCATCTGTTGCATTGCTTTTGTTTAGGTTTTCATATACAGTTTTCTCAGAATATGACTTCATTTCAGAGGGAAATATTTCACACAAAAATTGTTCTAGTATAAACTAAATACAGAGCTTTCAGACTGAAACTAAAAAAATGTTTTTTATCCGAGTAATATGCCTGTGAGATTTTTTCAAAGAACCTGGGAAAGTACAAAGTACTGAGTATTCAATAAACTAAAATTTATATTATTTTTACCATTCTTGTTTAATACCTTTAAGGTAAAAAGAGACTAGTTAGACACAATTAAAGTGAGTAGGATTTGAAACTTTGCATGGTGGAGATACGAGTAAGGTTTGCGGTAACACCATGTAATGATAATCTCTAATTGAGTTGGGGTGGTTCTGAAAAGAACCGTTGGTTTCAACTTGATGTTTTGATCAGTATGCTCTGATCGTCTTCTGGCATGTCTGAAGAAAAAAAAATTATAGTGAGCACTATTTAACTTACGTTTCCATCTCCATGGCACTTGTGACAGCGTTTGCGTCCAATACCAGCACAGTCATGGCAAGGCTATGAGGCAAGAGATAAATCACACTCTACTTAAATCAAGCCATTCTCAGAATACAACACACCAAGAAACATTGAAACACCTCTTGTGGCTCGCAGAGGACCGTACAACAAGTTGGGCTGGCAAAAAGTCATAAGCGCTTTATTTGCAAACTTTCCTTTCAAGACACTAAAAATGGTTTGTTTTCTCTCACTCTGCTGAAAATCAATTGTGCTAATTATGAAACTGAGCAATGGTCAAAATTATTCTATGGCTAAATTTTATGTTCCCATCAATAACTTTGTTAAACTTAAGTATTTGAAGAAACAGAATTGCATAAAACTCAATAAAATAATAGTTTGTATTTATATAATGCTTTATACACCCAAAGGGCATCTCAGAGCACTAACATACAGTATTTTATGCAAGCTATGGGACTAAGTTTGAGACCTACTCCTTTTACATAGCACCATGATGGTTTACAAGGTGCTGTGGTGCAATATGCTGCCAACCCAGACAAAACCACCACGGCAAACCTCTTCTATTTTCGATAATTGCACTGGTTTCTTTTACATGCGTAACATAACACACGGGACCAACGGCTTTACGTCCCATCCGAGGAACGAAGCAATGGCTAAGTGTCTTGCTTAAGGACACAAAGTGTCACGACTAGGACTCGAACACACACTCTGCTGATCAGAAACACCAGAGTTTGAATTCGTTGCTCTTGACCGCTCGGCCTCGCCACTTCCACGAATATGGTTTGAACCAGTATGTTCCCAGATGTTTGAATACGCACAAGACTTGCACAGTCTATGGTGAGCATTGTCTAACTGTGTACCTTGACTGACGCAGTGTGGGGCACTTCAATCTCAGCTCTGTGATTCTTGAACTTAGCTGGCGGTGTACACTGCAGATCCCATGGGCCTGGGGCAGGTCCATTGGTAGGTCCATCAATCATTTGACCTGTGCAATCATAAAATAATATTAACAATCCTTCAATTGACTATAAATCTGCAATGACTTCACATAAGGTTGTAAATTCACATATCATGCATCTTTACAATGATTGCTTGAAAATAAACCCTCCCTTGAAACACTACCCCAAACCAGCTCCCATGAGTGTTCCATCTTGTGAGTTTTCTTTTTTGTATTTGCTTTTTTTTCGGATTGGATGTAAAGCCGTTGGTCCTGTGTGTCGTGTATCGCATGTAAAAGAACCCAGTGCACTTATATCAAAAAGAGAAGGGGTTCGCCCCAGTGGTCCTGGCTATGGCTTCTAAATGCGCTGTAGCACCTTGTAAACCCTTATAAGGTGCTAAATAGTTGGGTCTCAGAATTCATAACTTTCAATAGCCTCTCTTTCTGTATAAATGTATATACTAAGCGCCTTGAGTACCTTGTTGGTAGATACGTGTGCTATAAAAGACTTTTGATACTATTATTACATAGAGATACCCTCTGTCTGCCCTATCTATCGATGCCTCGCGATTCGAAAATGGAAAATGTCAAATGTCAATATTTCTTTACCTTTGAAAGGTTCTGAAGACCAAGCTGTAGTTCGCTTCTCGGTGAATGTTTCCAACTTGTACTGCATTAGGAAGTTTAGAAAACAATCACAGTTAAAACCATGCAACCTTGAATATTACTTGACTGAAGCAATTACTTTGTAAATCTATTGTTTAAAAAAAAAGACAGTATATTAAGTAAAAGTGAAACATTCTGATCACAAGTCATGAAAACTTCGTGCAATGTATAGAATGCATAATTCTGCATAATTCTTAATTCTTTCAATGATGCATGTAGACGGAATTGCTTCCTCTGTATCAACTACCAATTAACGTATGTTAGGGCCTTTTTAATTATTTTTTGTCGTGTCATTACAATATCCTGTCACTTGGTATCATTCTGCGATAATAAGCCTGAACATTTTCTATTTGGCATTGTGAACCCTAAATACAGATTTCAAGCCTGGAATGTTACATGTACATGTATGTCTTGGCCTTGGTGCCCCTGCATATGCTCTTTATGATTTTCAATGGACACTATTGGTAATTGTTAAAGACCAGTCTTCTCACTTGGTGTATCTCAACATATGCATAAAATAACTAACCTGTGAAAATTTGAGCTCAATCGGTCATCAAAGTTGCGAGATAATAATGAAAGAAAAAAACACCCTTGTCACATGAAGTTGTGTGCGTTTAGATGGTTGATTTCGAGACCCCAAGTTCTAAATCTGAGGTCTCGAAATCAAATTCAAGGAAAATTACTTCATTCTCAAAAACTATGGCACTTCAGAGGGAGCTGTTTCGCACAATGTTTTATACTATCAACCTCTCCCTATTACTCATTACCAAGTAAGGTTTTATGCTAATAATTATTTTGAGTAATTACCAAAAGTGTCCACTGCCTTTTTTTTTTATCTCAAGCCCGTCTGATATTTATAGGATGTATACTACATGTAGTTGTAGTAGATGACAATACTTTTTATATATTATATCATTTATTTATTCATTTAATTTATGTCAGTCTTCTTTGCGTTTTGGCATTTTTGTGGGTAGGTGAGGAGAAGGAGGATTGGGGAAGAGCACACAGGGGGTATATGGGGATGTCTAAAATGACTTTATTATTAAGCTGATTAATTTCATCGTCCTTACATGGAAAGCACTGGAGTGGCTGATATCATTGAAGACCATTTCTTGTGCAGCCTTCTTGCCATAGCAACAATTCTCAGCAACATGGCCCATCAAAGCCTCTCTGGCTTGCTCTACAGTCACTGTGGGCATGCTGGACAAAGAAACAAGGTAACCCCAAAACATTAAAGAAGTACTTCGAACAAAAAATGGCAAGTCGTGATCTTTGCTGAATGTTTTCGATTTTTATACAAAAATAATCATTTTGAATATCCAGTGCTTTTCTGAAAGATTCACGAAAAGCTCTGCTACGTTTTCATTCATGTTACGTCATACAATGTAGTGTGAGCTCCAATTTGTATAGCCGCTTCGTTACAGCGTGGATGTATAACAAAGCAAACTCCCAGACATGACGTCAAAGAATTGTCATTTTGACGCACTTCGTCAACGGCAGAAGTGTTTCTAGTTTTTCAAAAAACCTTGAGGGTGGGGCCTGATTTTTAATCGATAATAACCAAAAATTCAGATGTTTAGAAATATCAAAATTACCTTAAAATGGTAAACAAACACGTTATAAACAAGTTTAAATAGCATTCCCGCCCAAAACAAATCGCTCAAGTACTCCTTTAACTAAACAATAGACGAAATTGGCGACTGAGTCACATGACTCTTGGGTATTAAAATGTTAACAAACCACACATGCTGGGGTGCTTTTCATTAGACCGTAACACTCAGAAGCAGCAATGCTTTTCAATGTACACTGCACTGGCTTGCTCGGTCTGTTTACCCACTTTGAGTCTCGTGACTCCAATCGCTGATTGTGTCTATTACGTGTACAGGTAATAAGATAAAATTCATTAAAGTTTGTATTGACGCAATTCACCTGACGTCATCATCAGAATAATCTTGGATGCGCCATTTTGGTGGTCAATGTCAACATTTTATTCAGAGAAGTGCGCATCTGTAGGCGACGCAGCGTTTACACGTGAACCTATTGACCACCAGCATGGTGAGCGTGGCATCAATCACCACGTGTGACGCGCGTGCAAGGAGTCAATACCAAAAATTTAGACAGTAGACAGTTATTACAATTTTCTTTTCACATCAAACATTGTCATGTTTAGTTTGTGAAACAAGCTAGATTTACACACAATGTATGTGCTGTCTATAAACTTGAAACATATTTGCACATGCTGCAAAGATGCAAAAATCAGTGGCCGATTTCACAAAAGCACAAGAATGAAGCTAAGCACAACAAAGCTACGCTTACCAGAATTAGGTGCCCAGCCAAAATATTAATTCACAAGCAACATTTCAACTTGCATCCTGCTATGTTTGTACCATTCTACATACATGAGTGTACCTCCATGTTTAGAAGCACAAAATTTGTAAGCAAAATTATCTGCTAAGACAATTTATGAAATTGGGACCCAGAGTTAATGAGGCCAGTCACATGGGCAGTGGCATTTACATAACATCAACGCTAGCCTTACGCACACTACATTTTAAAACTAAATCAACACTTGGAAAATAATCTGTTCACAAGATAAGTTTACAAAAGTAGGTCATTGTTTGTATGGCGATACTCATGCACAGCCGGCAAGGCTGACGTCATTGATGCAAAATGAAACTGATTTTTTTCTAAAGGGTCAAGGTCCATTGTAGTTTGTATGCACATAAACTTTTATTGAAAGAGAAACTACATCTGCAAAAGTATTGTGAATGTGTACCATGTACGAGTATGACCATGACGATCATGCAAGCTAAATGCAACTCTTGTGCACTCATAAACAAGTTTGCATATTGAGAACCTTGAGTTCTCACTTGCATTGGATTAATGTGTGACAGAAACAAATCACCCACTTTTTATAAGGGAACCCAATTACACAAAAAACTTGCACACATACAGTAGGTATACAGTCCAACTTTGGTGTTTAATGCTGCACCTTAAAGGTGAATGTAAAAAACAATCTACCAAGTTCTACTGATTGACTTAAAGGCACTGGACAACTTTGGTAATTGTCAAAGACCAGTCTTCTCCCTTGGTGTATCCCAACATGCATAAAATAACAAACCTGTGAATACTTGAACTCAAGTGTTCATCTAAGTTGTTAGAGGATATTGAAAGAAAAGCACCCTTGTTGCACAAGTTTGTGTGCTTTCAAATGCCTAATAAAAAGCTTCACTCCTGAAGTCTTTAATATTTGAGTGAGAAGTTACCTCTTCTCCAAGACATTGCAGTTCATCGAGGGAGCCAATTTGCACACTTGTAATGTTTCATACTATCAACAGCTTTCCATTGATCTCGTTACCAAGTAAAATTTTATGTTGACAATTATTTTTAGTAACTACCAATAGTGCCCAGTGCCTTTAATGTGTACCAATAGTGCCCAGTGCCTTTAATGTGTACCAATAGTGCCCAGTGCCTTTAATGTGTACCAATAGTGCCCAGTGCCTTTAATGTGTACCAATAGTGCCCAGTGCCTTTAATGTGTACCAATAGTGCCCAGTGCCTTTAATGTGTACCAATAGTGCCCAGTGCCTTTAATGTGTACCAATAGTGCCCAGTGCCTTTAATGTGTACCAATAGTGCCCAGTGCCTTTAATGTGTGACGGAAACACACACAAAACAGTTATAGCCAACAGTCTCACCTTAGCTTCAACCTTGGAGTGGTGAATCTACCAACTACTACCTGATTGAGTGATTACAGGAAACCACAAACCCACATTTCAAGGTCTAGGCCTTGGGTCTTGGGTCTGGTTAACCTGCCGATTTGCTTGCGCTTTGATGAACTGCCTTGCTTGTTCTCAACTAATTTAAATTTTTCTTTTTTATTCATTATTCCTTTTTATGTACAATTACTCAATGTTGAAGCATAACTCTTTTCCTGTCAGCACACAAAAATGCATGCTAAACTAACAGTGCTTACTGTATGAAAATAAGTGACGTAGAAATGGTATGCGCAGGCTGTATAGGCCAGCTAATCTTCTTACTAACCTGTGAAATATGCTTAAATGCTTAAAAGCAATTTTTTATAGTTGAGCAGCTCTACAAATTGGTCACAGGATTTATTCATGTTTTAAAAGATATTTTAAACACACAATGTCATTATTTAAATAGGTCTATGGCCCCACAAATGATACCTCATTTTGCAGTATATTCTGTTAATAAATTACTTGTACTTTGACTCTTTATTTGGATGTTAGAATAAGGCAAGGCACTTGAATGACCTAAGTACTCCTAGTACTCAAGTGTACTATGTGCCTAATTCAGCCACTCCAGTACTCAGCTGTATTTAATAATGCTCCAAAAAGTGGTTGTTACAACACTTTAAAAGTGCACCACAGCAGTTTGTTAATGTTCAGGGTAAAAGATAAAAAAGCTCTGGATTGCTGCTGGCTGAACTTCTACAGAAAGCCTAATGGATTGGCGGAGTTCAGGCAATATAAAAGCTACTTATCTACCTTGCCACCTGTAGCACAGGCCTAGTAGCACTTGATCTACCTTGCCACCTGAGCCCAGGCCTATAGGTAGCACTTGATCTACCTTGCCACCTGAGCCCGGGCCTAGGTAGCACTTGATCTACCTTGCCACCTAAGCCCGGGCCTAGGTAGTACTTGATCTACCTTACCACATGAGCCCAGGCCTAGGTAGCACTTGATCTACCTTTCCACCTGTAGCCCAGGCCTAGTAGCACTTGATCTACCTTGCCACCTGAGCCCAAGCCTAGGTAGCACTTGATCTACCTTGCCACCTGAGCCCGGGCCTAGTTAGCACTTGATCTACCTTGCCAACTGAGCCAGAGCCTACATAGCACTTGATCTACCCTGCCACCTGAGCCTGGGCCTAGGTAGCACTTGATCTACCTTGCCACCTGAGCAAAGGCCTAGGTAGCACTTGATTTACCTTGCCACCTGTAGTGCAGGCCTAGTAGCACTTGATCTACCTTGCCACCTGAGCCCAGGCCTAGGTAGCACTTGATCTACCTAACCACCTGAGCCCATGCCTAGTAGCACTTGATCTACCTTGTCATCTGAGCCAAGGCCTAGGTAGCACTTGATCTACCTAACCACCTGAGCCCATGCCTAGTAGCACTTGATCTACCTTGCCACCTGAGCCCAGGCCTAGGTAGCACTTGATCTACCTAACCACCTGAGCCCATGCCTAGTAGCACTTGATCTACCTTGTCATCTGAGCCAAGGCCTAGGTAGCACTTGATCTACCTTGCCACCTGAGCCCAGGCCTATGTAGCACTTGATCTACCTTGCCACCTGTAGCCCAGACCTAGGTAGCACTTGATCTACCTTGCCACCTGAGCTCAGGCCTAGGTGCCACCTGTCATGCCTGTAGCCAAGGCCTAGCTGGCACTTGATCTACCTTGCCACCTATCATGCTTGTAGCACAGGCCTAGGTGGCACTTGATCTACCTTACCACCTGTCATACCTGTAGCCCAGACCTAGGTAGCACTTGATCTACCTTGCCACCTGCCATGCCTGTACCCCAGGCCAAGGTGGCCTAGGTGGCACTTTATCTACTTCGCCACCGTCATGCCTGTAGCCCAAGCCTAGGTAGCACTTGGTCTACCTTGCCACCTGGGCCCAGGCCTAGGTAGCACTTGATCTACCTTGCCACCTGAGCTCTGTCCTAGGTGGCACTTGATCTACCTTGCCACCGTCATGCCTGTAGCCCAGGCCTAGGTAGCACTTTATCTACCTTGCCACCGTCATGCCTGTAACCCAGACCTAGGTGGCCTAGGTGGCACTTGATCTACCTTGCCACCATCATGCCTGGAAACCTAGCTAGCACTTGATCTACCTTGCCACCTGTAATGTACTGAACCATAGAGCACCGAATAATGCCTGAACTTACTTTGGTACCTCTGAACGCTGTGGTTGTTCCTGCATTGGTGCATAAGGAGGTGGAGCAAGAGGGGCCCCCATGTTGCCGTAACCTGCGACCATGTCCATCTTATCTCCTGGAGGTGCAGTGGGAGCTGCTGCCACAGGCTGTATCAAGAAATAATGTAACACAGGGATCAAACTAACTGTACTCTGGTTAATGAAAAAAATATCATTACAAGTGAATGGAGTGGAGTGTAGTCTTTGATGACTGAAGAAAACACTTGAAACAGCATGCACTTCATTGTTGGGGAACAGGAGATTAAAGGCACAGGCACTTTGTCAATTGTCAAAGACTAGTATTCCCACTTGGTGTACGCCTCCATTGATCATATATCAAATAAGTTTTTATGCCAACAATCATTTTGAGTAATTACCAATAGTGTCCAGTGCCTTATAACAAAACGAGGATTTCTATTATAAGTACCTGTCCCGGAGCTCCACCTTGGGGCTGTGGGTATCCTTGGGGTGCGCCAGCCTGGGGTTGAGGGTACCCTTGAGGAGCACCACCCTGGGGTTGAGGGTACCCTTGAGGAGCACCACCCTGGGGTTGGGGATAGCCCTGAGGCGCACCAGCCTGCTGAGGTTGTGGATAGCCTTGGGCTTGAGGTGCTCCTTGGAATTGTTGATATGCTTGAGGTCCTCCTTGTTGATAGCCCCCCTGAGGTGGGTATCCACCCTGCTGTTGTTGCTGCATGTTTGAAACCTGTAAGGATTTAAAAAGAAGCTTTTATTAACATGCCTTTAGGTTCACAACGATTCCATAGTAGACTCGGCGCCATGATGTTAACTGATGCGCAAAAATCGCTGAAACAGCCTGCCAAGTCTTTTAGTGTCGCTGCAGTGCGCAGTTTCACGAGCACGCACATTTTAGTAATAATGCAGTGCGCAGTTTTACTGCCCGCTGCTTGCTGCTATTCGTGTTCAGCTGGATGGCGCTGTGGGCAATGAAAAAGGGTACCCGACTAAAGACCGCCAATCTCACATGTGCGCACATCGATAAACATCATGGCAACGGCGATTTGCCCCTAAAATTTGTTAATAAAATTACACCGGCAAATGTTGTGCATGTACTAGGGGGAGGTAAGTGACAACTGGGGAAAAAAATCTAGGCATAAAGTTGTTAGTTTCTATTAAAAAAAAAATAAACACCCTGAACTTAAAGCTGCATGGGCGCAGGGCCAAGAAGGAGCAGAGGTAGTCCAACGTCTTGGTACTATTTGATGTACTTCTATTGCTACAAACAGATAACTTTCCGTATGACGGCACCAATGTTTCACTCATTTTTTTTTTTTTTTACAAAAAGGGATCTATCCCTTTTTGTAAGGTAAATCAGATACTATAATTAATAATATTATTTCATATCGAATGAAAAAGTGGTGGCGCCATACGTAAACTTTTCCCCATAATAAGTAGAAACTATACTAAGTTAAGGCTCCTCACTCACGGGACGCTTGTTTAGTTTCTATTTGTTTTGATGGGGCTAGCCCAGCCAGGCCTATGTTAGTTAGTGAGTACTGTAGTGGGTCTATTTGTTTCGCTATTATCTCCACGTGGAGATGGCAGAGAACATCAATAATGGTGTTCCGTCCAGCTAGGATAGCATGTACAACATACCTAACAATTCAGTCTTTCTTTTTGCATGTGATGTTTGTCAAGCTCGTAGGCGAACGCTAGAGTCAGGAAGGAAGTAACACCAACAAATGATGATGTTGATGATGGTATCAATTATGACAATTAGGCCTAGCCCTAACATAAACTAGAAACAACCTGACTTACCTACAAATCCGGAACAACTGGACCAAGCCTAGCGCAAGGAAACAACCAACTTACCAAGGCACTGCCAGTGCTAGCGATTGCAAAATATGATGGGCTAATCGGTCATGCCACAACATAAACTAGAAACAACCTGACTTACCTACAAATCCGGAACAACTGAACCAAGCCTAGCGCAAGGAAACAACCAAGGTACTGCTAGCGATTGCAAAATATGTTGCAATTTATTACATGTATAGGCTAATCGGTCGTGCCAGCCAGCAGAACAAGTCCAGATCCAGCAACCATTCAACGAACTTGTGGGGGGCATCACGGGATCCGGGTCATGTCAATGAGTTACAGCATAAACATAGCTTAAACATCCGACGTTACACTTAGATATGCTTGTTTATCTTTGCGGATAGACAGAGGCCCAAGCTAGCATAAACACCACGCTATTGCCCTTTTCGAAACCACGGCTTCAGCTTTGGATTCGGCTTGAGGCTCTGTTCTCTCGCCCTGAGCGAAGCGCTTCGTTTCGAAAAGGACCTAAGTAAGGGCGGTGGCCACTGATAGTATAGAGATCAGTGGCGGTGGCGGCGCGCCCCCCTGCGGCCAACCAACGTTAATTATAATATGTTCGGCTGAGCATGGTTTGAGAAACAAGTGATACAAAAAGTATCTACATATATGATTACCACAGTACACAACATAATATTCAATGTGTAAGCTTTCCTATGCAATAATTAGGGCGTAGATTTTGTGTCCCCGAAAATGGCAAACTGCGTAGTAGGCCTACAAACTTTTTTTCTATAGCGCCCTGTTTTGAATCATGCTCCTGAAGCCCACGTTAATTAATTTCCCGTTTGGAGGAGACCCAATCTCTGGCGGACAGAATTACCTGGGAGTCTGGGACAGTGTGAACTTGTTTTTCTACTAAAAAAGAGAATTAGTTTTTTTTTTAAATGAAGTGATGTTTTATAACGTGCTAAAGGTTTCTCACTAGCCAGGCTAGCTCATTTCTTGATAATCTTCAATTTGCATACAGGCAAAGTAGGGGAGTTGACGATGCAGTGCTTGTCTATCTTCACAAACTTTACAATCACCTGGACTCACCCCGAACATACGTCAGGTCTCTGTTTATTGATTTCTCCAGTGCTTTTAACACAATACAACCTCATATCCTTGCGCAGAAATTATTACAAATGAATATCTCACCCCAAATTGTGCGATGGATACATGGATTTTTAAGAGATAGGCCACAGTGGGTCAAAGTAGGAGGTGTTTGTTCTGATGTAAAATATATCAATACTGGTGTTCCTCAAGGATGTGTCATCTCTCCTTTGTTATTTTCGTTATATACCAGTGACTGTTTATGTTCCAGCTCAAATTGCAGCATCATTAAATATGCAGATGACACGGTAATTACTGGGTACTTGAAAAATGACTCTACCGAGTATGTAACAGAGGTCATGAATTTTATTGACTGGTGTAATCGTCACTATCTCTCGATAAATGTACAGAAAACTAAGGAGATGATTTTTGATTTTCGACGAGGTGCTGAGACACATGACCCTCTCACTATCAATAACTGCATTGTAGAAAGAGTCAATGAATATAAGTATCTTGGAACTGTAGTGGATGATCAACTGAACTGGAATAGGAATACTGAAACGATATACAGTAAAGCTAACCAACGTTTGTACTTTTTGAGAAAACTGAAGAAATTTCATGTAGACCGATCTATCTTGCGTTTATTTTATCAGTCCTTGATACAGAGTGTTTTAACTTTTAACTTAATATGTACATACGGTTTACTTTCACAGCAGAGTAAGAAGAAATTTGACAGGGTAAAGAAAAATGCTCAGCGGATCATAGGTTTAATCTTGCCATCCTTGGATATAGAATTTGAAACAAAAATGGTTGCCAAGTTAAGTACAGCAATGAAGGACCCGACCCACCCACTTTTTAATTGCTTTGTTTTTAATCGCTCTGGTATTAGACTCCGTCCACCACAAACAAAATCACTTCGTTTTCGACAATCCTTTGTTCCCAATTCAATTCATCTTTTTAATTCTTTAGTCAAACGGTAATTATTTATTTTTTAACTGTACCACAAATGTTTTGTATAATTTTAAAGTAACTTGTAAGTATTGTCAGTAATCTATTCCAATCATTCGCTGTAATTTTAGCAATATACAATTTTTTCGTGGTTTTGTATTGTGCTTTACATTTTATTGTTCGGTTTTATGAAATGTTTATTATAATAATAATAATAATAATTTTTTAATGTCTCCAATTGCCAATGGAAAACAATTATCTGTATATGTTATGCGGACAATAAAGATTTATAATCTAATCTAATCTAATCTAATATGCATACCAACAAGTGGAACAAGTTTTGTCACGCCAGTCATACACTCCATCAATCAAACAATAGTATAGTGCATACCCACAAGGAGTTTTGCAATTAAAGGCGGTGGACACTATTGGTAATAACTCAAAATAATTATCAGCATAAAACCTCACTTGGTGATGAGTAATGGGGAGAGGTTGATAGTATAAACATTGTGAGAAACGGCTCCCTCTGAAGTGACGTAGTTTTCGAGAAAGAAGTGATTTTGCACGAATTTGATTTCGATACCTCAAGTTTAGAATTTGAGGTCTCGAAATCAAGCATCTGAAAGCACACAACATTGTATGACAAAGGTGTTTTTTTCTTTCATAGTTATCTCGCAACTCCGACGACCAATCGAGCTCAAATTTTCACAGGTTTGTTATTTTATGCATATGTAGAGATACACCAAGTGACAATTATTACCATTAGTGTCCAGTGTCTTCAATTGTTTTTATGCCGCACCGTTCCTACAAAATAACAATGTATTCGTTATCTGATGAACTACTTAGGCCCTAAACTTGTGACAATGGTGTTTTTTCTTTTATTATTATCTCGCAACTTCGACGACCAATTGAGCTCAAATTTTCACAGGTTTGTTATTTTTATATTTTGAAATACACCAAGTGTGAATAGTGCAAATAGTGTCCAGTGTATTTAATGGCAAACTCTGAATAGGTATCGGCATACTAAAGTACGGGGTCAATGTAGAATAAAGAGAAGCCCGCAAAATGTGGAAATACGTGTTCGGATTGTGTACTGCAGCATTTTGAGCTATTTATGTGTGCTGTAGATTACTAAACCAAGTTTGGTGCAGCCTATACGGCCATGTCACACGAGGCAACTTGCAGACAACCAGGGCCCAATTTCATAGAGCTGCTAAGCACAAAAATTTGCTTAGCATGAAATTTCTGCCTTGATAAAAACAGGTTCACCAACTAAATTTTCATTTGTTACATAATGTTTGTTGCTGGTATTCAGCTGTTGTTTGCTTATCCTGAAAATCACTAGGCAATTTTTGTGTGCTTAGCAGCTCTTTGAAATTTCGCCCAGGTTCCGGCAATCTCAAGAAGAAGAGGACATTCAGGTTTGAATGTTCACATACTCTTCTTTGGGATCGTATAAGATAATGTTTGAAAACTACTCAATATTGTGCTGCCGAAGTGGTCTTGTATCACGCACTGCAATATTATTGGTTGCCACCGAGTTGCCTGTACAAGTTGCCTCATGGTGACGAAGCTCCCCCCCAAAAAACCATAAGTCTGACAATGGAGGAAGAAAATGAACCAGGGAATGGTGTTGTTGTTACTAAGGAGAGTACGGGTTACAAGTACCAACTAAGCTTCTATGAGAAGGTCGTTGTTGAGAGCGTCAGTCTTTTATTTGAGATATGGAAGGTGATTTGTCAATTCATATGTCATCGAGCATGGAGGTATTGAACTGTATACAAGGTCATTTCAATACAGGGTTATTCATTGTTATTATATAAAGTTCCAAAGAAATCCAACTCTAATATTCAAAGCATCTGAACGTACAATGGTTGTCTAGAAAATAATCAACGTCACGCTTCAGACTTAGTTAACTGTTCATTATTGTGTTTAGTTGTCATTTGGCATTCAGAAAGACTCTGTATGTCGAAACGTCAGGCCAAAACTACTTTTTGAAACAAAATTGTAATATTGTAATCTTATTTAGCCTACTCAAATGAAATATGAAACTTTGCATGGTGAAAATACGATATGGAAATTGGTTTGCCGTAACACCATGTAATGCCTATCTCTAATGAGTTTGGGTGGCTCTGAAAAGAAACGTTGGTTTTAACTCGACGTTTCGATCAGTATGCTCTGATCGTCTTCTGGAGAAAGTTTAGATAATCCTAATGGTAAAAAAAGAGCGGTGACAGGATACGGATATTTTCCCCATAAGGCAAGTGAGTTCGAACTTCCCTCCAGAATGACTTCATCGACTCTTCAAAACACCCTGACCCCACCCCTAATTAAATCTTTGTTCCCGCTTGCCCCCCCCCCCTAGTCTAGGTTCCTAGACCATTGGTGTTGCGTGGTCACACACAACCAACTTCCGATTATGCACGGCAAAAACTGTACACGCTTGTAATGAACGAACGCTAGCGGGCGCTCTGTTTCTCTGATTTCCGGATCTCCCCATGTCCTGTGCTCACCAAGGTCTAGGACATTTGCAAATTGAAGGCGTGGCCAGACTATGCAAATGACTCGATTATTCATATAACGTGACGGGTTGAAGATGACTATTCAAACTAGACCGAGTCAAAGGTCAATGTGATCGGCGCGCTATTTTTAATAATCTTTGCTCAAAGAGTAATTCCGTGGTCATTATAGGCCTATTAAAAGGAAAACAGTGAAATTTTAAGTATAGACTACCTATTCAGATTACGGATACGTGACGATTTGAAATCGTAAATAATGGTCAAAAATCGAACGTAAGATTAGCATTCAGAGAGTCCGTGTAACGGACGCTTGTATGGCCCCACGGCGTGGAGCAATCGGAACGTGAAATAAGCCTTGTGGAATATCACGTACCGCCGGTCGTGTCTCGTGGGGGTTAGAGGTGTTAAATCCCGGGCGCTATGAACTCCCAGCTTGCGGGTGTCGACTCCGTTGTTTCTTATGATCGCAACGTTCCAATATGCTCCATTTTGATTCATGGCCCCCTAATTTCTTTTTGTTACGAGTTTCAGGTAATTTTGATGATGTCAAAACGTAGGAATATCGCATCTACCTCCATGGTTATATCATGGTTATATTGACAGTGTTATTGTGTGAGTAGCTTAAAAATATTATGAGAATTTTTTATAAAAGGTTGAAATAAAAATAATGCTAAAACAAAATTCCCTCAAAGCATAATTTTGCCAAACAAAGTATTATTTTATCCAAGATACGCAGCTACGAATTACGTTCCAAGATATGCTTACGCTCCAAAAGATACTGTTACGTTTTAAGCTACGCAGCTACGCTTATACACTCCAAGATACATTTAGGTTACGCTACAATATCAAAAAGTACGCTTTCAATCCCGAGTCAAGCTTTGCTTACATTCCAAGATCTGCAGCTACGGTTACGTTTCAAAATACATTCTCACAAAGACGCTTTTGAATCCCTCAAGATTTCCTTCCCCCAAGATTAAAAAACTTTCATTGTGAATAACACTACAGGGCCCACCAGTTAATATCTGTTTGGCAGAAAATACTGTACAAAATGTCTTTACTATCTGGATATTATACATAGAAAGGTTTGTGGTGGTACCGCAAACCTTTCTTTATCGTATTTCCACCATGTGGCAAAGTTTCAAATCCTGGACATTATTATACTCCGATAAAAACATATACCCACACACACATGCAGAGTAGTATAGCAAAAGTCATGCAACGCATTACTGCATGCATTACACTGCATGCACAACACTGATGAATTATTCATGAGCCAACCGCAACGCAGCCTCTGATTGGCTCCACCGGAAAGTCGGGGAGATTTGCCGAAAAACAATAAAAAAGTTAAGACCCGTCGTTGCAAATGTCCTAGACCTTGGTGAGCACAGGAAATCAGAGAAACAGAGCGCCCGCTAGCGTTCGTTCATTACAAGCGTGTACAGTTTTTGCCGTGCATAATCGGAACGTTGGTTGTGTGTGACCCACTGATCTCTATATATATAGGTCAGTGGTGTGACCACGCAACACCAATGGTCTAGGAACCTAGACTACCCCCCCCCCCCGCGTTGTCGTGGCGTTCAAACGGCAGCTCCGTTGCTGTTTTTCGCAATTCATGCGCGGGCCGCACTTCATGGTTTCAGAACAAGTCAAGCGTGACACCAAACAACAAAAGGTGTCTGCCATCGTAGGATAGCCCGCTGTGTTGTGTTTTCTTACTTGCACACACTCTCACCATGGGCCTTCTGTTTGAACACTCGTCTGAGTAAATCGAAATTTTCATGGTGATAAAATCCTCCTGTACCTAGTCCGAGCTTGTCGTAGGAGTTTTGACAGTTGAGCTTCCATGCTTCGTTGATGAACATTTAGTAAACCTTCAGATCGAAAGAGCACACTCGCATCCTCACCTGAGTGTGTGACGGGAGGGAGTTGGTAGCCTATTGTATTGAAGAGTGGAATTAGTACACTGTTTGAAATTCAGTAGTCGATGCGTCATGCAACGTCAACTTGTTTGCAATGGATTGTTATGTACAGCATTTTATCAACCATGTCGCGATGGTAAAGGTAAGATCGCACTGGTAAACAACTGACAGCAAAGTGTGTCTTTTCGATTCGGAAAACTATGTTTCAACAAGATGGACAACTATTCGGCAACAGGGGATCCGTTTACTAGTAGTATCATAGAGAATGCTACTACAAACAACAATGACACAAACTTGGGACGTTTTGACATTGAGATGTCAAAAGAGACTGTCATTTGGAATATCTTGTTCTACTCCATCATTGGTCCCATAGCACTCGCCGGGAATACGCTGTCTGTTTTCGTCTCTCATCGAATTCTCACATATCGGGAGAGCATTCCTGATATGATTACAGGAACCCTGGCTGCATTTGATCTACTGAACATTGTATCTGTACATACTCCAACAATCATTTCAATGGCTAACAAAAAGTGGACCGGTGGAACTTACGTTTGCTCCTACCAGTATTTCATGGCGTGGTCGTGCCTCAAAACTTCTTTCTTCATTATCTTATTACTCACAATAGATCGCTATATCGCCTTGACCAAACCTTTCTACTACCGAGGCAAGGTGACCATTCGCAAAATGAAGATTGCCATTTTTGCCTTGGTGCTCTTTAGTTTTGGGAGTACGTCTGTTACTATAATATGGTTCTCAGACGAGATTGCCCTCTTGCCAAACTGGTACCTATGCATGAACTCATGGGGCACAGCCAGCCAGTACTACAGCTATATTCTAGCCTTTTATGGGTTGACTTTCATTTTAGGTGTAGTAGTGTTTAATGTCTGTAATATAGGAATAGTGTATTCACTGATGAGACACAACAAGAAAACACAGAAGATGAGATTGCGAGTGCTATCAGAGGCCCAGGACCGACGGGAGAGGCGAGTGGCCAAGATCATTGAATCGCTGTCTGTAGTCTTCATGCTGTTTTGGATGCCTTACTTGGTAAGTATTTACTTGTAAACAACGCCAAATGTGGGCAGAGATGCCCGGCGAATGTTTGTTTCCCAAACGACATTGCAATATTTCACCCTGCCGCTGTGATTGGCTCTTTCCGTCATATTACGTTATCTGCTCTTTTACCAAATCATTGCAATGTCGTTTGGGGAAAAGAAATTTCGCCCCCGCGCCCAATGGTTACTATATTTTAATTAGATATTGCCCAACTCACAAGGCTGAACGGCCACATTAGGTGTACACATGTAACTAAATATGGGCCTTCGACCCAATCCGACCGTGTCACAAACGGGGTTACCCCTTGCCCTAGGTGGACTCCTTCGTTGCCGGAGTGCAGTGGCACTGACTGACGTCCTACCAGAGGGCTAGGTTAACCCCCTTTAAGGATGGCATGTGTATCATCCACCATGTAGGAGTCTGTTTGGTAGAGCAGAATACACCACCTTCCCTGACTTTTCACGAAGACAATAATATTGTTTAAAAGTGCCTCGCTCACAAGGGCACAAGTGTCATGTCATGACCGTGAAACGAACCCACACTCTGCTGTTGACAACACCATGAGCTTGCCGAATTACGGTGACCTACCACTAGGCTACGACCCGCCACAGATCCCCGAGATGTTCTCATGCTTTAATAGTGCTAGTTTCCTAAAATCCTCTGAAGAATGCACGAGATCCCAAGCACACAATGGATACACAATAGGGGACAGGCCTAGCCCTTAACGAGCACATACTTAAAAGGCTACTGCTACTTAAGCCTACTGCTATACTCAATCATGGAGGAAGAAAATCTGGTAAGTGTACACTACTTATTGTGACCAAAAGGGGGGGGGTGCTCGTTTGGCTCACTTGTGCGTACACCCTTTCACACAGCACTACGAAGATCATGCCAATCACCCCGAATTCAAAAAATTATAAAGTTTGGTTATCGCCGTCAGAATCCAATAATTTTGCAAAATTATTTCGAGACCTCAAATTCTAAACTTGAGGTCTCGAAATCAAATTCGTGCAAAATCACTTCTTTCTCGAAAACTGCGTTACTTCAGAGGGAGACGTTTCTCACAATGTTTTATACTATCAACAGCTCCCCGTTGCTCGTTAACAAGAAAAGTTTTATGCTAATGACTATTTTGAGTAATTACCAATAGGGTAAAACCAAAATTAATATAATTCTTTATACCCGTTGAGAATTTAACATATTATTAAAACAGTTTGAGCTTATGTTGTTCATCGATGTTCCCCTTTGAAACGAAAGCTAAGCAAAGACACTCTCGTTCTGAGAAAACACCCGGATCGTTTTCGGATGGAGCAACAGGATATAGATGTTCCGGCCCAACTTGAGTGTTAAAATAAGGGCGTCCCAACTGTAGTTGGGACAGTAATGCAGGGTACCCTCAAGTTGGGACCAGTCCCAATTATAGTTGGGACGATTATCAAGTTGGGACGGAACATAGATACCCAAAACATCGAAGTTATGGGATAGGGTCAGTGTTGGTCTGTTGTTTACTTTTGTCTACGCTTCGGGTTACACTTTGAACAAGGAACGTATTTTGAATTAACTGTTATTCCATTTAATATATTTCTTTTTTAATCCTAAAAGCGGCGCAGACAATGTTAGTGTTATCTCAAGTTGCGTCAAACGTTGCGCACACTCTAACTTTCTCGGGTCAGAATTGACTCGGATTTGGGTCCCAGGAGGCCATACCATTTCTTGGTCTGTTTGACCCGGAATCTGTGTCAATGTGTCCCAAATCCGGGTCAATTCTGACCCGGGACTTTTAGAGTGTAAGTGGACTAACGCAGTTGCGTAAAGTTTCGTGAAATCGGCTGCCGGACCATCCCCTGTTACAAAGCACTACAAACACACTACAAAGTTTTGTAAGATTTTTGTTATACCCTGTCTTGCCGTACACGTTTTAGCCGCCATAAAGAAGGACAAATAAACATAAGTCATTTTGACAATTATGTTCTCCTTCACTTGCTCTTCCACCCGAATTTTATGGCCTTGTTTTTTGTTGGCAATATTGTTGTCACAATGGCATAATATTCTTCGCATGTAAACCAAATATAGGGAAAGTATACCTGAAAGCCGCATGCTCACATGTTCTCTCTTCAGAAAAAAAAATCTATTTAAATTATGGTTATAATCTGATTTTTCTGAGTGAACATGGTGGCATTTGATTAAAATGAATTGTTGACCGAGAAAATCGATGTTGATATAATAACACAGTTCCAGTAATTACTGTTTCATCATGAACTCAATCAGCAGCTTTTATGAAATTGGGGAAAACAAACTAACCGGCTGTTTTCCCCAATTAATTTTGCACAGACATGTGTAGTCTATTAACACACAGAACATTGTCTTCTTTGCGGGAAAACATCTGCCAAAATCGGTTGGCTAAATAATGTGGCCAGATGTGACACGTTGCCTATAGGATCGGGCGAGTTGGTCTATGAAAAGCGTTTGAAACCGTTTGTTATCGAATGCATAATATATGGTTGGACAGATGTTTTAAAAGTATAATTGATCCACACAATGTCTCAAAATTGCACGGTTTTCCTTTAGTTTTGCGAACTAACAAGGTCGGCCATAGTTGACAGTCGACAACCTAACTTACACAAATCATCAGAAAGCCCGTTCCCAGTTGCATGCTCATCAGCGAGTCATCCCAGCGCTGTTCAAATTTGAAGAATTACGTATAGCCTACTGTACCCGCTAAAGCCAATCATTAATTAGTGGGTTTCATAATGTTAAACACTGTGTACAAAGGCCTGTTTGTTTAACTGAATTAATTAGGTTACTCATCAGTTATCCAGCCGGGACGGTTGTTCGTGGTTTATCGGATTATTCACAAACTTTCTTGAACCTGTTTGTCCTTCAGTGAGGACCTAAAGCTGGGTTAAAGGCAGTGGACACTATTGGAAATTACTCAAAATAGTTGTTAGCATAAAACTTTTGTAACAAGCAATGGAGAGCTGTTGGTAGTATACAACATTGTAACGTAGTTTTCGAGAAAAAAGTAATTTTCCACTTTAATATTTGACTTTGATTTCGTGACCTCAGAACTCGATTTTGAGGTCCCGAAATCATGTATCTGAAAGCACACAACTAATTCATGTGACAAGGGTGTTTTTCTTCCATTATTATTTCGCAACTTAGGCGACCAATTGCGTTCAAATTTTCACAGGTTTGTTGTTTTGTGCATATTATGTTGAGATACACCAAGTGAGAAGACTCACATTTTTACTCATTGCATACCATACAAATCCGTGATTCATAGATTGGTACTTATATTAGTGTTAAAGTTGTCGCCATGTTTGATTTCATAATGCACTCTTTCAAATTTCCGTTTCTTGCGTTAAAGGAGGGTCTCAGGGTTTTATTCTGGGTTTTTTCAATGTATGCGGAGTTTAATGCCAATTTGTAAACACGGTTGCAATAAAAGTCCTATAATGTGAAAGTTTCAGCAGCAAAGACTTGCCACAGTATTTACATCAAAAACGTCAAACCCATCGGCGTGCAGCGAGGTGACGGGTACCAACCGCATCTCCTGGTCACAGCATTAACATCATCAAGTTTAAAATCTTCAAAACTCACTTCAAGGCAAGTTTTGAAGATTCAAAATCTTAAACATACTTTTTATTGATTTACGCTCAATTGTTGCATTCAGACGATATCATTTCACTTGATCATGCTTACCACCAATACCACAATTTTTTTGGAATAAATTTACGAAAACAAGAACGGGGTCGTGAATTGGTCTCAACGTTTCGACTAGCTTGCTTTAGTCATCGTCAGGAGACTGAAAAGATAAGAGAGACGTGCAGTTAATTACGATCCTATAAGCTGAAGTAGGCCTATAGCCCCAGCCAATTTTCTAAAAAGCAGGACAGTTCTTTTCTGAACTGAGAAGTCTCCCGAACAATCCGATCAATCTACTCCGCGGTAGTAGAATAAAGAAAGACAGTTATCTAAGAAGAAACTCTACATGGCAAGTAGATACACACATGGTGTTACCGCAAACCAAGTATTGATACCTCACCATGCAATGCCTCAAATCCTATCGGTCATTACCAAATGGAGCAATAAACTAAATTGCTCCATGGTATGACCATGGAGGAACACCTTACAATTTCAGCGCAATAAAGCATGCTAGTTTAACATCTAAACGTTTACTGAATGTTATCATCAGCCCTTCAAGTTTACGGGCACTCTATATGAAATTCTACTCCGTATTATACGTAGATGTCGCACTTTGATTAATCAGTTCGTGAATCGAAGTCTAATGAGCGTTAATTGCACATACATAACATCAACATGGCTGGTCGCTAATGCACGCATCATCACGATGATACTCCATCTTCTGCTGCCCAATGACAGACTAGTGTTTTCTCGTTAAGTGAACAGTGGATGAAAGCATGAACTTAACTTAGTTTGAGACTAAGTAAGTAAGGTTTGCGGTGACACCATGTTAACATATCTTTGTGAGTGTAGTGGTGGTTCTAACTAAGAAGAGTCGGTTTGTATACCGCTGGACGTTTCGGTCAGTGTGCTCTGACCGTCTTCTGGAGAACGTTAATGTAGCTTGGTGCTGGTGAATGAGTTCCATGCTCCATGGGCTGATACACGAAACAAAATGTGTACTAAAATAAGTGAATAATGATATTGTGTTCTCTTTACAAGACAATTTCTCACCGCCACAATTAGACAGTGCCTTTAAAGGCAGTGGACACTATTCAATTGGTGATTACTCACAATATTTATTAGCATAAAACCTTTCTTGGTGACGAGTAATGGGGAGAGGTAGATGGTATAAAACATTGTGAGAAACGGCTCCATCTGAAGTGCCATAGTTTTCGAGAGAGAAGTAATTTTCCACGAATTTGATTTCGAGACCTCAGATTTTGAACTTGAGGTCCTGAAATCAACCATCTAAACACACACAACTTCGTGTGTCAAGGGTGTTTTCTTCTTTCATTATTATCACGCAACTTTGATGACCGATTGAGCTCAAATTTTCACAGGTTAGTTACTTTATTGAGATACACCAACTGTGAAGGCTAGTCTTTGACAATTACCAATAGTGTCCACTGCCTTTAATAATGTACATTTATTGAGTAAGCCTGAGTGTTGAACACAACACGAAACAGGTGAACAATACATAATTATAAAACCACTCAATTCTGTTCCGTTGTCAATGCTGTCTTTTTGGATGAATTGTTTGGCGTTTTATATTAACATAACTCATTATTGAGTGCGCATCTTTTTTATTTAGTCACGAAGGTGAAGGATGTGGTTTTTCGGCTAAAGTCTGACTTTTAAGGGTTTTTTTGAGAAATTTTGTAGAATTTGGCCAGTTAGCTTGACATTGATTGATACTGTACTAATTATCAGTAGTCCACTTAGTTAATCATCACTACTAGAGTCCCAATGGATAAACTTAACTATCACCAGGAACTGTACTTCAACTGGGACGGAACACGTGTGATCGGTCGAGTTGGTCTATAAAAAGCGTTTATTTGTTATAAAATGTTATTAAAAAGATATTTTAAAAGTAGAATACAATGATCCAACAAATTTGCCTTAAAGTCACCTGGAAGTGGTATTTTGTCAGAATAAAGCTTTTGTCACTAAACTATGTGTTTTGATGAGTGGAATATGAATTAACAGTTAACTAAGGTTCTAAAAAATTAGTTTCCATTTTATTAACAAATTTAAAAGTAGGCCCGACCCGAGAGGGCGCTGTTCGTGACGTCAATCGAGGCGCGATATAGACCTTTCTTTTGCAACGTCAGTTTTTGCCAACCCAGATTGAAAAACTATAGAAAGCCATAAGTGCAAATCAAGAATAGATCGCTATTTTTGGTAACAATGTAACAAAATTTGTTGATTTTGTTTAAAATAAAGCAACTTATCAAGAGAGGTATTTTATTTAATTGAAAATTTGCAGAAAATGTTGAAATTTGTTGAAACATCTGTGTTTACGATTGAGTGTTTTACTAACATTCGGCCGACCGTGCCAACCAAGGCGGTTTGTTTATTAACAACAGAAAGGTCTATTTGAAGAGAAAATGAGTAGTCTGGCCCCGTACACGGTATGATGCCTACGTACAGAACTACGGTCATGGAGCAGACTGCACGCACTGTATGGCTGCTGTGCGGGCGGTCCACTCGGATTACCCAGCACGGTTTATCGCGTGCAGAGCCAACAGGTACCTCCTTCGACTTCCCACTAGATGGAAAATTGTTGGCATGTCGTCATGTTTTAGAAAAGAACTTTTCTTTTAATGGCAAAGTGTGTAGTGTATTCCGGATTCTCGAAGCACGACGGCTCGAAGTGTTTGTGCTGCACAGCGCTGGAAAATACGTCGGATCGGACCACTTTGCAAACTGACCCCATCTTTAGTTGTTTTGCTGCATCCAGCAGCAATACACCTGGTCATTGCCGGAAAAATGCAAGATTTCTTTTTTCGAAACGCACAAACTCACGACTAGGACCTTTACGTACGTGTGTTCGATGTTCGATCGAGGCAAAGTCTGTATCGATTGACGTCACAAAAGGGGTAGCCGGAGTCACCCCAAACAACATTATCTATTTTTAAACATATAAATCGTTACAAACAATTATTTAAAAAAAATGTTTTATTGTTCATAAACATATACTCTAATGTTTGAAGAAAATTGCGTGGTTTTCCTTTTACTTTGCGAACTATATAACGGTCGGCCATTTATGGAAGTCAAACATTTGACTCCCATAAATGGCCGACCGTGGTAGTCGACGAGGTAAAAGGCAAACCCTGCAATTTCGAGGCGTGTTTGTGTGGATCATTGTATTCTACTTTGACAACACTATACCATATGCATTTTATAACAAATGTTTACGAACGCTTTTCAAAGACCAACTCGACCGATCCAAGGCAACGTGTTCCTTTAAGCTTCTCAACAGTCACTGTACACGCCCAGGTGTCCAGGTGTTTGCTGGACATTTTCAATAAATTTACAAAAAGTCATGGTTTGAAAGTTATGGGGCTTATTTTTTTCAAAAAAACATTTTGTACTTTTCCATACTGGAATGTTTTTGAGTCCTTCTCTCTTAAAGGCACTAACACTCATTGATAACTACTCAAAATAATTGTTAGCATACAAAATTACTTTGTAATACTCAATGGGGGAGCTGTTAATAGCAAAACATTGTGAGGAACAGCTCACTAACGTAGTTTGTTTAAGAGGTTATTTCTCACTCAAATATTAAAAGACTTGGACCTAAAGCCTTAGGCTTTTGAAGGCACATACATTTGTGCAACAAAGACGCTTTTCTTTCACTATTTTCTTGCAATTTCAATGACAAATTTATGCTAACTCAATTTCACATGTTTTTATATTGTTGTTATACAATGTTGGGATACACCAATTGAGAATTCTGCAGCCGGTTGCACGAAACGCTAGGATTAAAACTATCTCGAGTTTATAGGATTAGAGACTTTAAGCGCTTAGAGACTTTATTTTGTATTATGCGCTATATAAGAACTGTTTATTATTATTATTATTATTATTATTATTATTATTATTAGGACGGATAGACGGGTGTGCGGCACCTAAATGTAGCCCGAGCCCTAGATGTAGCCCGGACCTAAATGTAGCCCCAAACTTGTACCTAGATGTAGCCCAGACCTTAATGTAGCCCCAAACATGTACCTAGATGTAGCCCAGACCTTAATGTAGCCCCAAACATGTACCTAGATGTAGCCCAGACCTAAATGTAGCCCCAAACCTTAATGTAGCCCCAAACCTTAATGTAGCCCCAAACATATACCTAGATGTAGCCCAGACCTAAATGTAGCCCCAAACATGTACCTAGATGTAGCCCAGACCTAAATGTAGCCCAAACATGTACCTAGATGTAGCCCAGACCTAAATGTAGCCCCAAACATGTACCTAGATGTAGCCCAGACCTAAATGTAGCCCCAAACCTTAATGTAGCCCCAAACCTTAATGTAGCCCCAAACATGTACCTAGATGAAGCCCGGACCGAAATATAGCCCAAAACATGTACCTATAGATGTAGCCCAGACCTAAATGTAGCCCCAAACATGTACCTAGATGTAGCCCTGACCAAATTTTAGTGCCGCACAGACGAGTACGTAACCCATTGTAACTTAGGATGAGTTCAATGTGTCTTACGTCTATGGTTACGGAACTTAACTCGTCCTAAGTCCAAGGATTAATCCTTAGTTGGGATGAGTTTGGTGAAATCGACGGCTGGTCTTTGACTGTAACTGGAACCAATGCAACGATATCCAGTTCGCATAAGATCCGTTCTTTACTTTGGCCTACACATATAATGAAGACTTATTATGCACGCTTTGTTTGACACTACCCCGGCCTGTATTCAAAAGGTAATTAATCTCTATTCAATACGAAACATATTAACTTCAGACCTTACTTAGTGTGAAGACTTGATTTATTTCCATCATACATTATTCAAGGAATTTGTATTGTGCACAAAAAAGCTCGAAGTGAATGGGAATGTATCCGTTACATTGTTTGTTTTCATGAATCCTGTTTGACATTTTCTTCCTCACAAGTTAAAACATTGTTAAGAACCTGTGGTGTCAATGTGTTCGCAATATCATGTGATTGAAACTGAACCCCATGCAGTTGGCCACTGATAAATACGATAGCCATATTATTTTCAAGTTATTCTAAATTGTGGGGTATCGGGTGTTGTGTTCAAATGATTATTCATAAATTATTTCGAATCGCCCTCAAAGAATGTTTTGTAATATTTTGTTAATAAATTGCATAAACAAAATCATTCGGGCATCGTCGTCTGAGTTGTATCTTTTAAAATTGTGAATTTTTCTCTTCGGAATCCATGAACAGTGGTTCCCTAAAAATAATATTTCTTTCCTCGCACACAGTTGTTCGTCTCCCTCGAAATACAGGTCTGGGCCCTGACAAATTGTTCGGACCATATGGGTTAGCAAACACTTTTAATTTTGAACGAAATACAATGACACCTAAATGATTTCGAGGGAACGAAAAAAATATGAGGGTACAAAAGAAATAGTGTTTGTTTAACCGTCTTACTTTTTCGATACCAGGGGTGGATTTCACAAAGTTAGTCCTAACTTAGGACTAGTCCTAGGCAATGCTAAGAGATAGGACCAGTCAGCATTGCCTAGGACTAGTCCTAAGTTAGGACTAGTCCTAAGTTAGGACTAGTCCTAAGTTAGGACTAGTCCTAAGTTAGGACTAGTCCTAAGTTAGAACTACTTTTGTGAAATCCACCCCTGACCCTTTAGGCGAGTCTGTTAAAGCAACAAGTATTAAAGCAAACACGGCTAATGCATTGACTGGAAACTCCATTGTATTTCGTTACCTTGGTAACGCTTAACAATTATTACAAACAACCGGTTGCTTGTGATCATCTGAACACTTTCAATACACCGAACAATTATTTAACAGATTCGTTTAAAAATCCTAATGACTTTGGATATAAGTCATAACAGTGTATATAAAGTCAACTCCCATTGACAAACGTATAGGCTGTACACAAAGAGTACTCAAACTGGCCATTATGGGGTATGTGACAGCCCTGTATGCTTCGTTTCTGAAATGGCAAGGGCACCAAGGCATTTTCTCCTTGGTAATTGGCACCCTTTATGAGAAAGCTTTAAATTTCTACCAGAGCATTTCAAGGACACCAATGCAATGACCAGGGTCCAGGGAGGCAATCGCTATCGTTGCCTATACGTGCAGTATCAGGCCTGCTGATTTTGGAAGAGATGGGCCACCAAAGTTGCCTGAATTTGTTTTTAGATTTAATTTATCTGAATTGAAAAAATTATAAAATGGGAAAGGTCTTTATTTCACTATGTGAAACCACAGTCGGTTGTGATTGTGTTTTTTCCGAATCTTGCACGTCATCAGCACTATTTAGTCTTGTCAAATTGGATCAATCGGAAACTAATACTGTCACTCTGGTTATTAATGGCATAGGCCTACATCCACGGTCCAAATGAGACAGTCCATCATTTAAACTGCGTGCTTTGTCCAACCACACCGTTAAGTGACAGAGGACAGGCCTAAACAATGCATGCGTTATAAAGCTTCCCATTAATCACCTTGTAATGCGTGAAAGCCACTTCAACTGATGACGTAGATACCAAGCGAGACAGTCAAATTAAAAGCAAAGTTTGATTGAAATAGCCTCCACGTGTATTGGTCTAAGTAGTCATATACGCGTCCGGTGGGGATGTTGTCTTCCGTTGTAAACGTCTTTAGGATGTTGGGTTAATTAGCTTTAAGACACCGGTAACTATCACCAATGGCCTGATCAGAGAGAAAAAACTGATTGACCATGGCAGTAATGAGGTTTATCATGGAGCCTGTATTGGGGGATACTTTCTCCACACTGTAAAAACAGTGTTAAGAATGTCAACACTAATTGTCTAAGCATTATTGTGTGCCCACCTTTTTCACATGATTGTATAACCTAAAACATAGAGTAAGGACAGAGAACATGTTAAGGTTATTGGTGTGCTTAAATGCTTCAAACCATTTGTGATTAAACACTAAACATTGTTTTTAGAATGAAGTTTTTCAGATATTTATTGAGGTTACTGGCTTATTATGAACTTTATATGGTATTTGAGGGATTGCATGGTGACGTATCAAAATATAACTGGTTTACGGTAACACCATATGTGTGTGTCAACTTGTTAGGTAGATGTTCTTTGGAGAACTTGTCTTGCTTTATATTCAACTACTTCTGCTATACCACAGAGTAGATATGTATGTATGGAATTTATAACCAACTTGTCTTTTCTGACCGAAAGTCATCCACGACTTTGAAGAAAAGGCAAATCGTGCCATTTGTCTTAACGTAGTGCTTCGCCCCAATAACGAACAGAAAAAAGGGCAACAAGAATTCCAAAGCCAAGTTCAGTTTTGTGGCCCACTCATTTTCCAAAAGATAGAGTCTGAGTGCACCATAAAACTGCTGTCATTAAAACGACGAATTTATACTGGCATGTTCCGTTTGCCCGACTTATACTTTATTGGCAATTATACATGGACTGCTTTCCGCTGCGGGAACATTATTTGTAGAAAACATTCACCATAAAATATAATATTTACCTAGATACCAGTAAAAGTACGAGAAAATCATGAACGCTTTTTAAAATTAAGCCTTCTTATAACACATTTTCATGTATATGCTTTAAAAACAAATTCAAATATAGTTTTTTTTTTACATAGGAATATTGACACATTGAACATTCATATAGATGTACACGGTGCTTTTTATTGCTTTTCATTTGGAATTATTAAATACCTACTTAAACAAAAAACGGCTTCATGTGATCATTGTGATCATATTTTAACAGTGTGTCAATAAATAAGGAAATTTAGTTCACATGATATTAAACGGATTTTAATTGAGTGAAAAACAAGTATTTTGAATACCAGGCAGTTTTGGTTCGGCGTCAACTTGACCCGGTAAAATCATGCTCAACGTACAGTAGGTAACTGGGCGATCAGTGTATATTCTTTTTCAAGGCAAATTGTCAAAATTTAATGAATGATTTATTTCTCAAGGCAAACTGTCATAAATTTAATGAATGTTTTTATTTGCAGGTATTCATCGTGCTGAACCAGTATGGCGTGTTTTACAACGAGTTAATGGAGGATTTGTCGATCCGTGTGTTATTCACAAACACTATACTCAACCCTGCTATTTATGGCTTGTTCAACAAAACTTACCGTCATGGCTACATTTACTTTGTCAGAAGGCTTCTGTACTTCGCCCTCTGTAGACTGATTAAAAAACCAAAAGGTAGGTATTCAAAACTTGCAGTCCTTAATAGTTTCATTCATACGGTGTATGGGGTTATTATTGTGCTATTGTTCCATTTTCTTAAGAATTCCTTTGTGGGGTCCAAGTCACAAAGCAATACTTTATGTGGTATTGTTCACACATCCGGGACCTTCCGTAAGTGTGTAAATGCCTGCATTATATTGCTGTTAATCATTTCGTTGTTAATTAACACATTTTTTAAATTGTGATGTGTTTGTATAGTTGCAGGGCACCTCTGAAAAACAGTGTTTCACTGAGACGTTTCCCAAGTGTAAATAAGAAAAAAAAAAAAAGTATTTACCAACTTATAATCTTCGGATTAACTTCAGCTTTGTTTAGATTTTGAAATTATGGCGTTGCTTAGCTGTACAATCTTTTCAGTTATAAAAGGTGCTATGTCCGATTTTGTGGCCGATTTGACCCGAAATTTAGCTATTTTTTATAGATCCTAGACAAGGTTTATATAAACTTTCATTTGAGAGATGTTTAATTTTTTCCCCTCTTGTGTTTGTACTTAAACCTTTTGTCGACAGCTCAAAATTAGTTTTGAGCGACATTTGTTTTTTATAGCAAATTGAGTACAAAGTGGTTTTGTCCACGCTCTCCATAGGGACTTTCCCCAACCGAAAAACCCTTTTGTCCTCTTTTGTTACAATAATGTCCCTGGTTTGAATGGTGTATACCCACCCACACAATACACGAAGTTACCGGTGATAAATGATGGTTCATTATTAACATTAAAAAGAGAGTTATTGTCAGGATACCGATATTAATTCACGTCCATCGACCAACATTGTTCATGTATTGCATTTTTTTTTCCTCAAAAACTTGACGACTAATGAAGCTGAAACTTCTGCAGGTAAATTAAACTATGTTACATACATCGTCTTGCACATCAGTGAGTAGTGATTCATGTCTTTGGCAGAACCTTGATTTACAAAAGGTATCAACACCCTTTTTATTTTAGACATGTATGCTGACGAGAGTATCTTTTTAAGACTGCCTCAACCCCTTCCACACGAGAGCAATATAGCAAGGGTCCCTTGCTTAATTGTAGCACGGCTGTACAGTTTTACAAAATGTACCTCGTGTGAAAGGACAATAATGTTTCTCTACTGTCCGAATTCTCTTGCAAAATCTTGTCAAACATTGCTACATTTTACAATCATGCTGAAATTAAGCATGGGACCCCCAGTTAAACTACTGTCGTGTGAATATACTTGACAATCTGTACTGTCTATGTGTTGTTTGTTGAAGCCGTTTTCATGATAACTAAATTTAAGCTTAAAATGTACGTGGGATGAAAATGTGTTAATCCTTACTTGATACTATAAGACTTCCAATTCGATTTCAGCAAAGTCCTTTTAATACTGATTTCAAAATTGAAACTTTAGGCTTCAGAACAAACTTAAAGACATTGGACACTATGTCAAAGACCAGTCTTCTCACTTGGTGTATCTCAACATATGCATAAAATAACAACAAACCTGTGGAAATGTAAGCTCAATTGGTCGTCGTGAGATAATAATTACAGAAAAAACACCCTTGTCACAAGAAGTAGTGTGCTTTCAGAAGGTTGATTCGAAATCAAATTCGTGGAAAATTACTTCTTTCTCGAAAACTATGTCACTTCAGAGGGAGCCGTTTCTCAGGGATCTTTGCTCAAATTGATTTAAAATGTGTTAAATCAATAAGGAAATCAAGTTAAAAACCCAAATAATGTTGTGAGACCCTTCTCACTAAAAAATATACTACAATTAACTATAAACTTGCGGGTACAACCATGTGTAAAAACACTCCTCCAAGACGTTTTTGTTCGTGCACATTGTACCCGCAAGTTTACTTTTTATATAGTTTATTCTTATCTTTTTTCCCACACTTTAAAACACCACTTCTCTCTCATGTATTGTTGTTTTGTGGGTGCTCCGTTTTGTATAGGCGCTTCGCAGTGAACCATGGCGGTAAAACAATAAGCAACCTCCCACAAATGACGTCAAAGTATTGACATTTTCAAGCACGCCCTCAACGTTCACTATGTTTACTCTATTCAGCGTGGTTTGGTAAAGAGAACAAGATCCGAAGAAGACCAGCCCGGAAGCTGAAGGCTGACCCAAGTAATACATACCACCATGCAATCCCTATAAGCATGATTTGTGTGATGCTTCTTAACTTTGCAAAGCTAACCCTTTCAGTTTTAGTTCATTCAATTTTTATTTATTTTTTCTAATTGGTCATTGCTTAAAGTCCAGTTCATACGAATGTTGACGTCACAGCCCTGTTTTCCCAGCGAGTGTTTCATAGGAATGAATTATTCGTTGCAAATTTGTGACGTTCAACTCGTATCGCATTTGCATGAAGTATGCACTGGGCTCAAAGACACTGGACACTATTGGTAATTGTCAAAGACCAGTCTTCTCTCTTGGTGTATTTCAACATAATATGCATAAAATAACAAACCTGTGAAAATTTGAGCTCAATCTGTCATCGAAGTTGCGAGATAATGAAAGAAAAAACACCCTTCACGAAGTTGTGTGCTTTCTTATGCTTGATTTCGAGACCTCAAATTCTAAACTTGAGGTCTCGAAATCAAATTCGAGGAAAATTACTTCTTTCTCGAAAACTACATCAATTCAGAGGGAGCCATTTCTCACAACGTTTTATACTATCAACGTCTCCCCATTACTTATTTCCAAGTAAGGTTTTATAATTTTTTTTTATTTTGAGTAATTACCAATAGTTTTCACTGCCTGTAATATAGTCAGTAGATTTATGGCCAGACTTTCTGTTTATAGTATAGGTTTTCCCTGGTATTTTCAGCGAACGTCCAATTTCACTTTCATTTGTTCGTTTACAAGTGGAATTTGCCTTCAAAGTTGAAACCGTTTTTCAGTTCCATTTTTGACGCCTGCATGCGAGTACCGTTTCGACGTAGTCCTCGTTGTTTCTCGTTTGACTTTTAGACACGCGAAGTCGGCATATGCGCGATTTTTGCTGTCGTTTTCGAAAGTATCCGGGAAAACCTAGGCCTATATAATATTTCCTTATTATATAAACCCTTTTTTTTGCCGTGTGTAGCCTTAATAAAGCATTGCTTTTTGTGGCAATTCATGCTGCTTTTCTTTGTGAGATCCATAAACTATTTTCTAAATCATGTCTGCTTAAAGCCTAAATCCATGTTGGTAAATTCCACCCTAAAATGTTATTCCACAGGTGTTTTGTACAAATTGTGAATGTTTATGAGGGGTACAATGGTGAAAAAATGTCATATTTGATGCTGAATGAAACAATCAATCTGTTAGCGAATGAATGGAATTCTCCCCTTCTGCGAATGCAAAACATCCATAAGTTATTTCACGATAACATCCAATTTATATTGTCATTATTTTGATTTGGATAAACCCATATACGCATGCGAGGTGTGGTGAAGGTGAACGCTGTCATTGGGCTTTTTGCGATATGGCGGACACAATGCTACAACACTATTATTAGGTTTGGGTAAATTTGTGTATACACCCAAACCAAACAGTAGACTCCTATCACGTCCACCCTACCTCAAAATGGCTTATTGGTTTGTTATTGCCGCTTTTCTCCAGTAGATGTAGGGTGACGGAATCAAATACCAAACAATTGCAGTGGAGAGCTTTCTGCAAAGAGATGTTGCCAATGGAAACGGGGCACTTCAGCGCCAATCCAAAGCGACTTGAATATTTTGCGTGGTTTTATGTGTGTGTAAAAGATACTTCATCACACACTTGTGATTCTTTTTGCATTTGCAAAAACACCGTGTTTACGTGAAAAGTGCAGAACCCTATACTTGCTTCTTGTCGTGTAGAGCGATAGCCAATGGTGTTTATTCTTTAAACTATTCAGGTCACTTTTGCTTAAAGGTTATACGGTTGTTGGGTTTGTACAAAAAAATTACTAGAGTGGGATTCCTACCAACGACCTGCGGATAAACATTCCGGCGCTCTACCAACTCAGCTATCTAGCCCTATATTGGCGGTATCCCTATACATTTTGTCAATATCTTCTGTACGATTGATCATTACACTCTGAAGACGTCCTGGTCAGAATAAACCCCGATGTGGAAACTTGGGGGCCCTGACCCGTTTCTGGGTCAACAAAACCCGGAATCGGTTATTGTTTATGGTTGTATTTTTATATCACTCTAAAAACTTCCAGGTCAGAGTGACCAGGATCAGGGTACGGTGACCTGGATCCGGGTTACAATGACGTGGATCCGGGTGACAGTAGCATGGATCCGGGTTACAGTGACCTGGATCGGGTACGGTGATCTTGATCCGGGTTGCAGTGGCATGGATCCGGGTTACAGTGGCATGGATCCGGGTTACAGTGACCTGGATCGGGTACGGTGATCTTGATCCGGGTTGCAGTGGCATGGATCCGGGTTACAGTGGCATGGATCCGGGTTACAGTGGCATGGATCCGTGTTACAGTGGCATGGATCTGGGTTACAGTGGCATGGATCCGGGTAACAGTGACATGGATTTGCGTTACATTGATCTTGATCAGGGCAAGGTGACCTGGACCCGGAATCTGTGTCAAAATGAGTTCAACAATTAACTCAGAATCTGAATTGGGTACCCGGCCTAGATGACCAAATATAAATAATTTTTATAAGGTTTTAATTGTACTGATAACGTCACATTGCATGCTTGGTTCATTGCTGTGTTTGTAGCTTACTGCTTCTTTTTGTTGACAGCCTCACAATTCTTTGCTGTGATCCAGCATATCATCAAGCATATTATTTCAATGACTTGTTTTTGCTCCAGCTTGTTTATTGCTCCTTGTATTTTTATGCAGCATTATTTTACCTTCTCGTCATATACAAACAATGTACTGGTATTACAATTTTTGATTTATTATTTTGGCAGTGACAAAAGTATCTTGTTTTATGGTTGCTTCTATACTCCTGGTCAGAGTGACCCGGAATCGGTCTAAAGTGACACAGATCCAGGTAACAGTGATCTGTGAACCAGATCCGGAATACTGTAACTGGATCCAGGTTACATTTACTGGGTCCAGGTGTATAGTGACTCGATCCGGGTAAGTGACCCAGATCCGGGTAACAGTGATATGTGACCCAGATCCGGAATACTGTGACTGGATCCAGGTTACAGTGACTGGGTCCAGGTTTATAGTGACTCGATCCGGGTAAGTGACCCAGATCCGGGTAACCGTGATATGTGACCCAGATCCGGAATACAGTGACTCGATCTGGGTTACATGACCCATATCCTGGCTACAGTGACCTAGAAGATTCGATTACAGTGACCTAGAAGATTCGATTACAGTGACCTAGAATTGGGTTACGGTGACATAGATTCGATTACAGGGACCAAGATTATATTACAGTGACCTGGACCCGGTTTACAGTGACTCAGATCCGGCTCAAGTGTCTCTGGTCCTTGTTGGGTCAAAAATGACGCAGAATCGGGGTTAAAACAAGTAGTTTTCCGGGCCAGCCTCACCCACAAACTGTTCAGGCCCCTCGCATGCTCAGATTTCGTGCCAAATTCTGACCCGTTCTTTTTACAAGGTTTTAAGGGTAGGCCTTTATGTTTGACAATTCCTCCATCCAGCGAAACTCCAATCAATATGGATTGTTGACTCTCGGTGTTTATCGTTTGACTTGTATACACAAAATTAATCCCTCTTGTTTTTGTTTGTTTGTAATACAGACAAAAAGATCCTGTATCTCCGAAGGTCCTATCTACAGCATCGCTACGCAAGAAAGACTCGTTCCCTCTCCTCTGGTCTAAAACCACCGCTAAACAACGGTTTCGATCTTCCCCATGAGCTTATCCAGTCCACGGATGGAGATCTCGAACTCGCTTCAAATAACATCTCAGACTCAAACCTCAACTCAACTTACATGGATTCTCATGACCACACTGGACTCGATAATACTGGCTTCATGTTGGATTCAGGAGTGGACACAGATCAAATGGCTTCTCAAGTGTTTACAATAAGCGAGCGGGGTATCGGGATAGCGAAAGAAAAGCAGAGAGACTGTTCATGTACTCATAAATATATCAACGGAAAAAGCGCAATTGTTGACTCATTAACATCCGAATACCAAGAAATGAATCCAAATGATTTGAATTTTACGACAGAGTCAACTTGGCTTTGAAACTGCCAATTGCTAAGTCTTCAAAGACCTGCCTTGAGCAGAAAAAGTAGCTAAGCGCAACAAAAGTTTGCTTACCAGATTAAGGTTACCAGCTAAATTACCATGTCACGGTGTGCAATTTATGACTGGTATCCTGCTCATTTCTGCTTATCAGAACTTATTATTTTGTGCTTAACAGATTAGTAGAACACCAGTCATTATTGAGCATGTAAAATGGTGTTTTAGCTGGTAACTTTATTCTGGTAAGCATGTCGTTGTTGTGCTTAGCTACACTCTGCAGCTCTAAGAAGCCAGCCCCAACTCTCACGAGATACATGTAGTTGATGCAAACGAGCCGTTTCGCTTACACTGCTACAGAAATTTAACGACTTGTTCAAGAGTCTATGTTAATCCCATTTATTTCGGTGAGAGCTTTTTCAGAAAACCCTATATACAGGGTTGTTGTTGAGTTTAATATCTTATAAACATTGTTATTGCCAAATTAAACTAGTTTATTTTGGTTTTTACCCATTTAATATTTTATTCTACAACTCGGTACTTTCCCGAGCACTGTGAACAAAGTTACAGGAATATTACGTGGGTGGGATTCGAACCCCCGACCTTTGAAATTCTAGAGCAGTGTCGTACCAATTTAGACGACCGGGTACTGCAACGATTTAATAGATGGAAATTTGCATCGTGTGATACAAGGAATATTAATTTTGTAATTCAAACGTTTTTGATCCAGATTAATATTTAAGACAATGGACGTATTGGTAATTGTCAAAGACTAGCCTTCACAGTTGGTGTATCTCAACATATGCACAAAATAACAAACCTGTGAAAATTTGAGCTCAATTGGTCGTCGAAGTTCCGAGATAATAATGAAAGAAAAAAACATCCTTGTCACACGAAGTTGTGTGCGTTCAGATGCTTGATTTCGAGACCTCAAATTCTAAACTTGAGGTCTCGAAATCAAATTCGTGGAAAATTACTTCACTCTCGAAAACTACGTCACTTCAGAGGGAGCCGTTTCTCACAATGTTTTATACAAGCAACCTCTCCCCGTTACTCGTTAACAAGTAAGGCTCTGTGCTAATAATAAATTTGAGTAATTAACAATAGTGTCCCTTGCAAATAGCTGGCCTATATTATGATAGCCGTGTGGGCATTCCTACAAAAAATAAAGTATTTTTAGATAATGTGCATGGATTCAGTGTTCTTGGCAAGTATGCCGTTTACTTTTTTTTGAAAATGTGACACTGGGGTGACAACAAATACATTTCCTGCGTGTCAAATTAATGTTACAAAAAGCAAGTGTTTCAAACCGTGAAATGATTATTAAAAAGCTTATAAATCTCAACATTTCTGAACGGTACATTTTAATCTCAGTATTACAAGTTCAGATTTCGAATGGGTCACTTGGGGTGGGGGCTTCAATGGGGTGGGGGTGGTCGTGTCCCCTTTAGTTACACAACCGCGTATAGAATATTGGGTGCGTTCGTTTAGCTTCCCTGGGTTGACCCCGGTCTGCCCCGGTACGTTCAAAAAGCTTTGACGGGGCTCACCCGGGTCAGCCCCAGTTCCCTGCTTGTGGAGTGGGTCACTTGGGGGTGACCTGAGGTGCATGCCGTCACCAAGGGCGAGTGTGGTCGTTCGTTTAGCTCTTGTCAGGGGCTCACCCGAGTGAGCACCGCGGGGTCGACCAAGGGAAGCTAAACGAACGCACCCATTATGAAATAGTCAGTCACTAACTTGAACAATCGAAATTTGGGGTGGGCAGATTTGTCAAAAAGGCCTCTTGTGTATAACTCTGTCATCCCGACGCACGTGTGAGCAAGAACACAGGGTGCTCTCCAATGCCTTTCTGCACAACTCTGTCGCGCGCGCCAAGCATAACGCATGTTGGACCTTATTTGTCGGACCTTCGTTGCGTTGTGATTGGTCAATACGCAAATGGGGCGGAGCTTAATGAAAGGCACCGTGGAGAGATAAAATAAGTACATACAGGGGCATTGCTTGGCAACAGACAGCATAGGATAGAGTGAGATGGAGAATTGGTGAAGAGGCTTTTGCTAGACGAGACGAATTAGGCACCGTGCCAAAACACATAGATAACCTCATCCCCAGAGCATTATCCATACTAGACAACTATAGATCTACGTGGGGTCGATGACCACTGAGTAGTGTGAGCAGATGGTCAGAGACAAGTTCTGATTGGCGTCAGCGAGTAGCAACAGGCGTTTCCGCCTGTAGTTTCGGCTGAGTGATAGAACTGTTTCACACGCTTAAGTTGCCATAGTAACCACTAAAGGGGCGTTTACTATCAGTGAGATTATCATACAGATAGCAATATTTTTAATTTTCTTAATTAGTCTCATGCTTCACCTGGCGCTTGTATGATTTTGACTTCCTTTTATGGTTTTATTTCAGCTGTATTTAAACACAAAATATACAATTGACAGCTGTTGTTATTTTTTTCTTTATAAAAAACAACTTTGGATGGCCCTATTACAGTATCCATTCATTCAGACATTTATGATCCATATGCATAACTTTCTTAAAGGCAATGAACACTATTGGTAACTACCCAAAACAATTATTAGCATAAAACCTTACTTGGTAACGAGTAATTGGGAGAGGTTGACAGTATAAAACATTGTGATAAACGGCTCCCTCTGAAGTGACGTAGTTTCCGAGAGAGAAGTAATTTTCCACGAATTTGATTTCGAGACCTCAGGTTTAGAATTTGAGGTCTCTACAATCAAGCATCCGTAAGAACACAACAACTATGTGTGAAAATTGTGTTTTTTTCTTCCTACTCATCTCGAAACTTCGACGAACAATTTATCTCAAATTTTCACAGATTTTTTATTTTATGCATAATAAAAATGTTGAGATACACCAAGTGAGAAGACTGGTCTTTAAAAATTACCAATAGTGTCCGGTGTCTTTAAAGACACTGGGGTCGATTTCACAAAGAGTTAGGACTAGTCCTAACTTAGAACTAGTCCTATAGGAGATATTAAAAACGTATGAATGGTCCTAAGTAAGGACGAGTAACTCGTCCTAACTCGAGATAAGTCTTAAATCTTTGTGAAATCCACCCCTTGCCACCTTTTCGTAATTGTCAAAGACCAGTTTGCTCACTCTTTACTTATCTCAACATATGCATAACAAATCTGTGGAAATCTTATTCTTAAAGGCACTTGACACCTTTGGTAATTGTCAAAGACCTGTCAGTTATTACTCAATTGGTCATCGAAGTTGCAAGAGAATAACGAAAGAAAAAACCTTGTTGCACCAATTTTAGTGCTTTCGGATATTTTATGAGAAATTACCTCTTTCTCAAAACTAAGTTACTTCAGAGGAGCCGCTTCTCACGGTGTTTTCTACAGCTCTCCATTGCCGAGTCTTTATGATAACCATTATTTTAAGTAATTATTATACCAATAGTGTCCCCGTGATTTAATGAACAAAAAAGAAGTAGGCCTAGGCTAAGTAAGAAGTAAAGTATAGATAAGAAAGCGTTTAAATAAACAACAAGGAAACGATCAATCAGAAAATTGACGGGGAATATCTTCTTGAGAAGCACCCCCCCCCCCCTTATGGAAACAAAAACACAAAAGGTCTTGGCCTGTAATTCTACATGAAGTTTCCTTAGAAACGAAGTTCGAGGATGGTTTAGTTGTCTTTATTTACACTCGCAGATGTCACAATCAATCCCAGTATAGACTGAGTCATCAAGCATACAATGACACGCAGTACTATAGTTTGCTGGCCTGTGTATAGCAGTGGGCCATTAGCAGACCTTCTTTGCAGTTTGGACATTTTGGGTGAAATTCAAAGGTTAGCCGGAAATCAATATTTCCTAATTATAAACTTGTCATATAGTTAGCAAACAGGGGGCAGATGGCATTGTAGACAGTCGAGTCCATTGCAATCAGTCGTGTGTTGCTTTGCACTTCATTAAGTTTCATGCAACCATTTCGTTCTGCTTGTGGATATACTTTGAAGAAGTTTGAGTTGATTGTTGGTCATCTTCGTTACAACTTACCATGAAAGGCAGTTGCAGTCTCAAATAAAGTAGGTAAGGTAATATGACACTTTTTTGTACGTTTGCAGATCTAGAATTTGACAGCCGGAAGTAAATTTTGACTGAAATATTTTGCCAGTATGGGAAATGCACGAAGCTTAGTTTTCTGAGTTAGTTATAAAAAAACCTCTGACGTAGGCCTATGTAAACTTTGTGTTACCATCATTTGTATACGTCATGTGGTAAAATGATGTTCAAAAACAACAAAAGGACCAGATCACGAAGAGAGTTAAAGCAAATTGCACTTGATCGTTTTGTTTCCCTTCCAGGGTGGGGCCAACCAAGTGATGCTGTTGTGTGCCAGATTTTGTTCTTTATTAATTTACTCATTTTCTTTAAGTTTTGTGTATTTTCTTTTAATTAATAAGTTTCATACAATGTTCATAGTGGCATAACTAGACATTTTCATTCGGGTGGCCTGAGTGATGGAACAACGACGTAAAAATGTTTGGCTGATGGAGTTCGTGTTTTTCCTCCTTTTCGGGAGTGCATTTGCTTTCTCCGACTATTATTGTGCATTCCTTCGAACTCATGAGGGTAAGCAACACTCCCACCCGGACGTCACTGATGGTAAATGCATAATGCGTACGAGAGATGAAATTGTGAATCATTCGTACATCTTCAATACATTTATTGTGAAGTTTTAAAGTAAACTTTGAGATGTTACGTTATCTTACGTTACCACATCAGACAATGCCTATTAATTGTTTAAATGGCCGCGTGCGGTTTCATCATCCTACCGACCACACCCTTTTGAAAAATAAAATGTACGATACATCCAGTCGTGTCTATAGACCTTTATCACAGAGCAGCCATCTTGAATGTTTCCCATTGATATCAACGTAACCAAACCGAGACTGGAAAAAACCTGAGTCTGGTTCCTATTTGCAAAATGATTATTAGCATTCATTTTTGTAACTCGATATCAAGGAACATGACCAAGATGAAAACATCATGATAAAGGTCTATTATAAACTCATCTCATGCAGTCATATCAATGGGATGTGCTAATCCATGGTTCGTTCAGAATAGCCATCTCACTGAGGATGACTTTATCTTTAGTCACTAATGTCCTCATCAACACAATATAGCTGTCGACACTGCCTGTTATAGTGTATGATGGTAACTCTCTGTAGACATACAGAACACTGGCCTATGTAAGGGTTAACATACACGCTTATAATGCATCTGTCGTGCCTCCTACATTTACAAAATGTTTTAAATCAAATTCCGGAATCAAGAATGTTCACCTCTCATTCTCAACTGCATGGACTAAAATTAAAGCACAGTTTGCGGAGACGGAAATAAATTGAGCTCAAAATACAGGTAGTTTATCAAACAGAACTGTATTTTTAAACCAAAATGGTTAACTCGTTGTAATAATCTATTCTTGCAACATCTCAAGCAAGGCGTACATTCTACTACGCCATACCATTGCCCGTTGCGTTCTTCGACACACGGGAAACTAGTTTGTAAGCCCAAAATGTGACAATTATTTGGCATGAACCTGCATGTATAGAAAGGCCTACATTTTGATTGATTCCTTAAATGTTCTTGTTTTCTTCAATGTCTAAATGCAGATGATACTCAGTCGTCCTTTCAAGAAACTTATGTGAGTAAAACGAGCGATGACGTCATCAACATCTGAATCCTCGCATCAAATCAAACTGAGAAATCGACTGATGTCATATTCATCGGATTAGTGCAAAGAGCAACAACCATGATATCGTTAAGAGAAAGTGCTTATTCAGTCTATTTATTGGCGCTAATATTCTTGAGTCTTGTTATAAGCAACACTGCTATATCTTGCCCCAATAGATGTATCTGTCGACGTGGCTTCGAGGTCGACTGCGTTGGTATCCGTACTGCACGGTTACCATCCGACCTCCACTCACACACACGTATTCTTCTCCTAAGCTCCAACTTCATAACCTCCATCAATGAGGAATACTTCAATGAACTTTCAGACCTGAGTAAGTTATACCTGGACGGGAACAGAATCTCGCGGATTCCTGATTTCTGCTTTCGCCAACTTGAGGTGTTAAAGATACTTCTGCTGAGAAACAACAAGCTTGTTACCATATCGAAATACACCTTTTATGGTTTGGTTGGTTTGATGGAGCTGGATTTACAAGGGAACCGGATAACTTCCATAAGTAACGGTGCTTTCGATGAATTGGAAATGTTGAAAGTATTGCGCTTGAATGACAACAACCTTAAAGTCAGTGTTCCCCCTGGAGTATTATTTGGAAACCCCATGAGCTTGATACACCTTGATATCTCAAATGTTGGCATGACGTCCTTTCAGCAATACATGTTCTCACGGCTCGGCAATCTCACATTCCTAAATGTGAGTTCCAATGCGGGTATCCCTTTGCACACGCCTTCCTATTTCAGCAGCCTACATCGCCTGGACACACTCGTCATGCAAAATTGTGAACTACGCTATTTAGATCCGTGTGTTTTTGCTGGCCTCAACAACTTAGTTGATTTGCAATTGGATTCCAATTCCCTCGAAGCACACTTACCATTGGCGTTACTGAAGAACATGGTCTACCTTAAGCGCTTGAAGCTAAACAGTAATAACTTGATACATCTTAATGAGAAACTATTCGATGCCAACAACAGACTTGACTATGTGCAAGTGGCAAACAACCCATGGCATTGTGATTGCGGACTGCTCGGGATGAGGGCACGTTGGCCAATACAACCGCCCATCTTCCTACGTCACAGGGGATTCGTGTGCCAGTTTCCGGACGCTTTACGTGGTAGAGATCTATGGAGCGTGCCTCTTCTCGAGATGTACGAATCTTGTGCTGCAACCATTTATCAAGTGCTGGCGATTACTGTGATGTCTGATGATATAAATGCACAACATATACATTGCCCTGTCCCTATCATGCCTACCACAGCGTCGCATCTAACTTGGTTCACTCCAATGGCAGAATATATCACTTTTCAAACACACATAAATGGCAATGGTTCATTGAAGTTCATACCCTCGCATAAACTTCATGAAAACGGTACCCTCGAAGTCGAGAGGATTCAATCCGGGACGTACATGTGCTCCGTGTCGTTTGACAATGGCTCCCACCAAATGGGCATTGTCAATGTGGAGGTTGCTCATCCACATATAGAACCAGGGTTAATAACTGAACCACCTGAGGTCAATGTCATTGAGAAAGATAGTAAGAATCATGCACTAAAAGCATTCCTCGTGCTTTTTGTGTTGGGGTTTGTAGTTCTAGCTGTTGTAGCTATTCTTCGCCTGCGCCGTGGCCGGTTTCTATCCGTACAAGGGAAGTCCCCATTGATTTCAATCGCCAACATACGCTCCAAAGCAAAGACAACTCGACCTACAAGTGAAAGCGTAACGTATGATTACGCGTACGCACATCCCCGAGCAAACATTGATCTTGCTGATGAGGAGAATGCGTACGCAGTCGGCCCTCTCTGGCAAGATCGACAACAACTCACTGGTGTGTCGCACATGAGACCGCCATCAAAATCAATGCATGAAAGAGGTCCTAAATACTACAATGACTGGGTTCGTAATGCGCTGCCCCGGGCTTCTAATTCCTTCTCCATGGGAGAAGTTAATGGGTACATCACACCGAGTCAGGTAACTGCTTACTCTCTGAGTGTTAAATCTTGGAAGCAACGATTGCATAGGAAGAGTGAGCATCAACAGCCATTGACTAAGCAAGCAACAATCAGACCAGACAGCGCCAATAATCGGTACCTCGAAGTTCTTTAATAGTGCCCTGAAATGTGTGAATATGATTTATTTGTAAAAATATATATAATGTGTGAATGTATGCAAGATTGTATATCAATATGTAAATCTTACCCTTTAAAATTTAATTTATATGGAAATAAGTATATTTTTAACTTATGTTACTAGAGTGAAAATAAAAAGGTAGGTAGGAACTAGTTGCTAAAACTGAAATCATTAAAATTGCGGGAATTATATTTCTGTGTAGAATGTAGGCCTATATAGCGTGTTTGGAGTCAGTTAGTTTATCCCTTGGTATTACTAGTAGTATATTGCTACATTGCCAGTTATCAATTTGGGTCTAAAGTCAGGTCTGTTGCGTATGGAATTGGAGCCAAGTTTTTTTTTTATGGGTTTGAAGCAAAGTAGGTTGAGACAAAGTTGGTTGCTGTACTTTTGTCATTAGCATATTCAAAAGGTCATTAGCATATTCAATTATGTCATTAGCATAATTCAATTCCAACAGGTGGCTGTTTTCGTGATCAGCATTTTAAACTTTCCGGGAAGCTTTGATTTGCCCCCGGAATGTTAGGCGTCAACGTAGCACACCGTTTTGGTCTCAAACGCTTAAAAATTAAAGGCACTGGACACTATTGGTAATTACATAAAGTTGTAAAAACTTACTTTGAAATGAGCAATGAAGAGCTGTTGAAAGTATAACACATTGTGAGAAAGGGCTCCCTCTGAAGCAACATAATTTTTGAGACGTTTGTATTGTTGTGCATTTGTTGGGATACACCAATGTCAAATTGACAATAACCAAAGGTTTCATGTGCAATTGAACAAGGAAACGAACAAAATAAATGGCTGGCTGATTATGAAACTGTTAACGTGGTTGACAATAAGTTTGTTAACAACAATTTGGTTAAAAGGGGTGAATATTGGCCTTAAATAATTATTTCCGGTGACCAACACGACTCACCTTGGTCGTTCGTGAAGCAATTCCTGGGGTTAACACGCGTCATTTGACCCGGTTTACCCATCAGAAGGGAAGCTACACGCCCACGCACCCATATTAAATGAAGAATACTCATTTACTAAATAAAAAAAACTATTATGAAAATACTACTGATAAAGAAATAGTGAAATAAAAGTTGAATTGATAATAATGTAACTTGAATATTGTAACTTGTGGCGCCATGCCCTACTCATTTTTTGCTAATAATATTATAGGTTTTCTCGGTCAAATTCGGCAAATGATGAGCAGTCAATTTCATTTTCATGCGTTCGAATTAAAGCTGTTTTGCTTCTCCAGTTGTTGCTGCGTTTCAAATTCAGAATTCGTTTATTCAATTTCGTTTTGAGTCGAGTCAGATTCCTTATAACTCTGTTCAATTTAGCGTATCGTCATTCTATTTCATGACACACTATACACGCCTCAATAAGCGTCTGCGAACTTGAATGCTGCTTTGATGATTTCTTAAATTGAATGCTTATTCTGTTAAATCGAATGACGCAACATTACATTTGACTAATCAAATAATCGAATTACCCTTTTCAGTAGCATTCGATTTCGCGCTAAAAAGAACTTCTTGATGGTTAATTAGCTGCTCATTAATTTTGCCGAAATTGACCCAAAAAAACTATAGCAAAGCAATTTGTCAAGCAGTATTTCTGCTTAACAGCTTTATGAAATTGGGCTTTGATAACGAAGGCCAATGTCTATTTTAGATCTATCAAACGATTTAAAAAATAAAGACTGTGGCTATTTTGGTTTATTTGATGAGCTGATTTCCGAGAAAATGCATACTGTGGGAAATAATAACTGGGGAAAGAACTTATTGTGCTGTCAAATAGTATTAACGTTAATTGTTGATATTGAGGGAGCCCTTTGCTCACACCATTGGTTGTTAGGGAAGTTTGTGGCTTGATAAGTTGTGTATGGTCTGTGTGGCATTATCATGAAAAAGAAGCGGGACATTACATTGGTTGAGGAACTCGCGGTCTCTGATATTGTTTTCTTCATTTTGGGGGTTTCTTATGTGATTCACTTTGGCATTCTGATTTGTGTTGTGCGTATCTCCGTTGTGCTTCATGTGCTCATGGCGCTACGGAGTCTGCAGCCGATTTCACGAAACTCTAGGATTAATCCTAACTCGAGTTAGGACGAGTAACCCGTCCTAACTTAGGATGGGTTCAATTCTTCCTACGTATTTGGATGCGGGACTCAACTCGTCCTAAGTCCTGAGATTAATCCTAAGTTAAGAGGAGTTTGGTGAAATCGACGGCAGGAGTGGTAAAATGACAGTTGCAGTTGAACAGTTTCGTTGAACAGGCCCGATACTTACAGGAGGCAGCTAACGGTTGCCTCCATGCCCCCCTGGTCATTGCCTTGGTGCCCTTGAAATGCTACAGTAGAAGTTTACAATTTCCTCATGAAGTGCCTGTTACCAATGAGAACATGCCTTGGTGCCATTGATCTTTCAAAAACGGTCACTTAAAACAAAATGAAGTTGGGTCCCTTCGTACAAAAATGCACATGTGTACATCAGCCGCCCTCACAAGTAGGCCTACACCATTTTGCGTCTCCAACGAGTCTGAAAACCACTTAGCAGATATTTTCTTAATAGCTTAATAAAAGATTCGAATACAGGTTCTGCAAAGAGTACTGATACTTTTTTTCTCTTCATAACTTTGGTGTGTTTGTAAGAAGTTCAGTGTACCCATGATTGTGGTTGTGCACACGTGCAATTTGCACGTGCAACAATAAGGACATTGCAGATTGGAAATGGTCAAGTTACAACGAGATTGTCATCTGGCCATTGGTATGTTCGCTCCAATTTTCTCACTTTAATTTCAGTTTCTGTTTTGCACAAGAAGTGCTTCGTGTGACAAAAGATAATGTAGCTTTCCGGAAACCGGCAGTTGTGTTCAATAACATGTACATCCGGCCGGTTAGGACGCACTTTGCCTTGAGTTTTATTTCAACCATTTAAGTGTAACTGCAGCACTCCATTATGTCACCTCCTGTCACGATTGTGGTATCACGGCTCCTTTGTGACAATCTCTCTCTGGGTGACACTTGTGTGATCACGGCTCCTTTGTGACAATCTCTCTCTGGTCTGACACTAGTGTGAACGGTCAAGTGATACGCAGCAATGTAACAGTAGTCATCCTTTATCAATATGTCTGTTCGGAGTAGTAATCAATTGGAGTTGAGGTACTTTGTTATCGGCTTGTTTCTGTGTTTCTATGCTGTCAGAGCGATCACTATCAACAGAACAATTGAAATCAACACCAAAGAGGTGGACAGCATTGTCCTGCACTGCCCGTTAGATACACCGTTTGGCCACCATGATGAAGCCCATCTCGTTGTACAGTGGATTACTCCAAAGTTTATGTTCGTCTCCCAGACGTCTATCGACAAGGACAGTGGAATGTTCATAGGAGACCACAGGTTGAAAATAACATCAAATGGTTCGCTGGTAATTCAGCCACTCTGTTACCCCGACTTTGGAGATTATCAATGCATTGTATATAGATCGAGTACAAACGGTACCCGACTATTTATCTCGGATGCAACGGTGTCTTTAAAACTGCACGTGGATTTAGCAAAAGAGTTTAACTGTAACTTGACAGCATTTGCCGACTCAAGCAATAATTACATTACGACCACGGTAGGAATAGTGTTGTTTATAAGTGGCGCCATTTTTGGTATCGTGTCCGTGTTTTGCGTGTACCGTACAGTACAACGATGTAAGTTAATGTTTTACCGCAAGACAGTTGCACGGCTTCGCAAAGGTAGCGTTCATGAACTATCTGCCCGAGCTGGTTCAGTTAAGAGTCAAGTCAAGAAAACTTCCACACACACAAATGTCGCACCTGAAGATCCCAAAGAAGCCTTTGTTATGTACACCAACCCACTACAAGATGAGCCTAACTTTCATGGGTACATGGCTGATCCATTTCCCCCATCTCCACCACCGAGACTACAGACCCAAAACAGCAGCCTGGCGGTCTCGCAAGAGTTTCGTATAACACCCGGTCTAGCATTTGCAATTCACGCAAGCTCACTTCAAGAGCTACACACTACTGGCTGTGACGATTCGCGTGATAGATTCCACACTTGGAATCCAAAGAACCGATTTAAAATAATTGACATGCATCCGATGGGTGTCAAAAAAGATCGAGCACATGACAGTCCTAACGCGAAAAACATTCAAAAGAACCACATTTCAACCTCGTCCTCAGTCAAAACGCCAACCTCTTCTTGTGACTATGAAAATATATCTTTTGAACCTCCATCATTGGTAGTTGAATCAGAAGACATGTACGAGGACTCAAGGAGCAAATCCAGTGATCCTTACCTCATGCCGCTGAAGACACACCGGTCGCTAGTAGACTTCCCCCTACCCCCACCACCACTGACATCGTCTGAGTGTTTAGGAGCGGACAGTTGCTCTCATGCAAGCCTACCGCTACCACCGCTACCATTGGACAATGATACTTGCGACCCACACATTATAAACACAGCCAGCAAGGGGTGTATCTTAACATTGCAAAATACATGGCCAAAGCGTGTGTCATCGAAGAGAAGATATCACTCCATTTCAGGACTGGAACAACCCGATTACCTGGAAATAATAGCATCAGCAGACTGCATACATCTCAATAGTAATTAGGCCTCGATTTCAGGCATTTCTTTGACACCTTTCAATTTTTTCACAACTCAATGTTTTAGCAAACATTCCAAAGATTTGTTTCGGCTGTAAGACTGTCATTTTCAAAATCATGGACTCCAATTAAAAAATGGCAAACATTAATGCTCATTTGAACTGTTGTACTCGGCAAATATTATTACCCATTTATAGCCATTTGAAAAGATTCTATGCCTCTTTTTTCAAGTTTTGTGGTCTTATATCAGAATTGGCGGCCATTTTGAAAAATGGCCGCCAATGCAACTAAAAGTAAGTGCACGAATTTTAAATTTTATCCGCAAGACTATAAGCGATTTATTGGTTTCCAACAGGTATCAGGCTCATAACGATTCGTGTTTGTGAACCATGTAAATAGATGTGCGAAAATCCTATTATATAATTATGTTAGTTTCCTGCTTCAGCTAATTAATAGTCCTATTTCAGGCCACAATTTGTACGTGTACATCTTTTTATATTCTTCCTTCGCTATGTACAAACCTTATAGATGAACTCAAACTTTTCCACCAAAGCAATTCAGTAGCCAGGCTAACATTAAACACGTATCATAGAGAGTTCACTTTGAACACTTCCGGGTCATTATTGATCCGCATCCGGGTCCCGTGGGGCCTGACCCATTATGGATCAGTTTCTATGGCCTGGGGTCGATTTCACAAAGAGTTAGGACTAGTCCTAACTTAGGACTAGTCCTACGAGATATAGTTAGGACGAGTATATGGTCCTAACTCGAGATAAGACTAGTCCTAACTCTTTGTGAAATCCACCCCTGGATGTGTAAAAGACCCAGCTATTGGTCAAAACAGCAATTAACCTTATAATCAACTATTTGAGAATAAAAGCCAATTTTGCTGGCATTGCAACGACTACCATGAAATCTGAAGAATTTATAGCACAATAAGTTGTTTCTTATACTGAGGCCTACCGGTACCTGGTGTGTTGAACTTCTCCTTATTAAAGTCTAGGGTTTGAAGAGCATTTTTTTAATGTGCCGCTAAATAAAGATCAATGTCACAAGATTTGAATAATTGAGCTGACCAGAGAATTTATCAGGTTAGCTTCAATGGTAACGGTAGCATATTGCTGCGACATGAATAAAAGAAATCTCTCTAGCGTGCACTGTAAACAATATCCGTAAAGTTTACGGCACTTTACCTTGCGGCTAGGGTGGCAGGTAAAATGCCGTAAATTTCATGGTGGAAGTTTGGTAAACTGTGCCTTGAAGGGGTAATTTTAACAAAACTTCCACCGTGAAATTTACGGCACTTTACCTGGCACACTAGCTGCCAGGTAAAGTGCCGTAAATTTTACGGGTATTTTTTACAATGTACGTACAACCTTGGATATCATGTACGTATACGATCGTGTTCGTACACGATACGTTTTGATGTATCGTGTACGTACACGATAAATCAAAACTTATCGTGTGGCATACATACGCTTCCGTACTTATGCCCCATTCGGCTTCCGCCATCCTCTACCGTTCGAATCCAGGTATGCATACAATCGGTCATCAAACTCTAAATGTTTCAAATTACTCTGAATGTTTCGAATTACTTGTTTTCGTGTTCACCAGGAGGGTATAGAATTCCACTTTGAAATGATGACTTCTGTTTGAAAGGAAGGTGTAGGTCGACGTTCGGTTATCACTCCTAAATTCAATGGCAAAACATAACTTTTGGTTATAAGGCTACACAGCTTTCGATTATAGTATTATTAAAAGCCTAAAGCATTTTGGTAAACAATTCACGAGTCGATGTATTGTGGTTCTGGAAATAGACATCAATTTTTATGCCCAAAACAAGCAATACCAAAGGTGTTCAGTATACCTTTAAAACCTCCTTCATTTTCATCTTCTTCGTAGAGAAGCTGTGTTTGTAAAAACTACATAAACACAGCTGAACAAGATCTGTGCCCAATTGCACGACTCTGCTTACCGCCGAATTCTGCGCTTACGTTCACGATTCCCCGCTTATATGCAAGCGCCGAATTTCCTTGCTACCCTTGTAAGCGTAGAATGCCTAGTAACGTAGAGTACGCCGCACGCGCATAGGCCATAATATTCACCGCTAAACCGTGAAATACGCCTGCCGTGTGAGCTGCTTCCGTAAGCGCCGATTCTGTGCTTACGGTAAGCAGAGCCATGAAATTGGGCCCAGTACTGAACAAGATGCAGAGGTCTATTTCCTTTTTGTATGGCTCTGATTTTCGCGCTATTGCAAACTCTTGCAAAGTGAGCAAACAAAAACAAGAGCTAGAGCGTGTTATTGGAAGAACCACAGTCAAGAATCAACACAAAAACAACTCACTGGATGTGGGCTCGGGAAATGTGACCCCAATATCCGGTTACCAACCGATTGGTTATTCAACCAACCACAATGTGAAGACTGGTTCCGATGCATACCGAACTAGTTTTCAAACCACACAGATGGACATGTTCATGAAGACACATGACTTGCAAACAATGGTAGTTTCGGTTTTATTTTAGAGCGGAAACCGGCAAAGTGACTTCCCGTTGCAAACATGGTGAATCGTTACTTCAATGGTCCAAAAGGGCAAAAGCAATGTTTACCACACGCAACGCAAATACTCAGTGCTAAAAGCATCTCAAGGAAGAGTCTATACACCTCATAGAAAAAATAGAAAATCTTTTTTTTTTTTGGGGGGGGGGGGTGGTTGGGGGGGGGGGGGGGCTGATGCATACAAATTGGATGGACTCTTTTGTTCCTGCCCATTAGCCTTGAGTTGTTCGCCCTGATTTTTGTGGCCGTCCGTTGCATGACCCGATTTCTCCGAAAGCACTTGTTGACTGTTTTTCTTATAGCGAATGTTGATAGGTAGGCTATACGCCGTATCGTTCATAAGTCATAAATAATTACGAATAGTAACTTAAATCACTCGTGAACGATGAATTCAGTTACCATAAAGTCACAACTGTATGACTTAAATATCTCATGTTTATGAATTGGCAATCGTAAGGTTTTCTTTCGCCAATTCCAGTTCACACAAAATTCTACGATCAACGCTCCTTCAAATAATTATGCTTCTCCTAGACCATGGAACTCTTTTCCCAACAATATCAAAGACTGTGCCACGCTACAAACATTCAAATCTAAACTTAAAACCCATCTTTTCAATCACAGAAGCGCTGAGAGACTTTATTTTGTAATTATTTGCGCTACAAGGCCACATAAACAAAAAATTGTTGATCGTCTTTTTTTGCGGATAGGAGAGGAAGGGAGGTTTTTGTTTAAAGTTTTTGTTTAAGTTTTGTTGACATGCCAAATATAAAATCAAGAATACAGAAATCATCACGATCACTTTAAAACAGAGGGTTTGTGTGTTTTTGATGTTTTCAATAGTTTTGTCAAACAAATTTAACTCCTAGATGACATTTTCTGTAAACTTTTTCAAACAACTAAGCACAGTGTAGCCCAAGAATTTGAAGAATTGTTCTTGCTTTGCCAACATGAATAAAACCTTCTTTAAAAATCTTTTCAAATCTGTACATTTTGAAAAAAATATCAGCTGAAAAATCTGGGCAGTAAAGTATAAAGAGATATCCAGACATGGGGGAAAAAATGGGGTCGGGGTGTTTTGAACGGTCGGGCGGGGACGATCAACAATTTTTTTTGTATGTGGCCCAAGAACTGTTTATTATTATTATCGTGACTTGTGCTGTTCATGAAATAAGTAAGTCATAATAAAATTGTGACTTTTTTCCAACGGCTCTTTTGTGTGTATAGATCATTCTGTTTAAAAAGAGCAAAAACAAAAACTCTAGCACTTGCCACAAATCATGATAATGCATAATAAGTTACACTGCCTGATGGACTTGTTTAAGTATCACGAACCGACAATAATCCATAGCTTTTAATCAAAGTTAAAATTTAAATAAAGCCATAGGTGTTTGTTGTAAATAAAATAACTAATTCCAAAATTATTGACTGTAAGTGCATGCTTGATGGTTTACCGGAAGTACTTGATTAAGAAAGGTGACCTCGGTCAGCAATGAACGGAAGCTGAGTTTAAAAAGGCAGTTGACACTATTGGATTACTCAAAATAATTATTAGCGTAAAGCCTTACTTAGTATCGAGTAATGGGGAGAGGTTGATAGTATAAAACATTGTGAGAAGCGGCTCCCTCTGAATTAATGTAGTTTTTGAGAAAGAAGTAATTTTCTACGAATTTGGTTTCGAGACCTCAGATTTAGAATTTGAGGTCTCGAAATCAACCATCTAAACGCACACAACTTCGTGTGACAAGGGTGTTTTTTCTTTCATTATCTCCAGCTTCTATGACCAATTGAGCTCAAATTTTCACAGGTTTGTTATTTTATTGTTGAGATATACCAACTGGGAAGATTGGTCTTTGACAATTACCAGATAGTGTCCAGTGACTTTAAGAGTCATCTCTGATTAGGTATTGTGATGCTTGACCGAGTTCAAACACTAGTTGTTGGTACAGCTGTAATTTTCTGCAGCTGTCATAGCTTTCATTTTCACATAATACACTTGATGCAAGCACACACTTGAGTCATGCAACTGTGTAGCGTTCTTGAAGCACGTCGTTCCAAAACTCCCCTTATTATTAGCCTCCTGCCTCGCTCCCGACTTGGGCTCTATCAATTATTTTGGAACACTCTCATAGCGCGAAGCCTGGAGCCGGAGAAGGAGCTTAAAGGTAGTGGACACTATTGGCAATTGTCAAAGACTAGCCTTCACAGTTGGTGTATCTCAACATATGCATAAAGTAACAAACCTGTGAAAATTTGAGCTCAATCGGTCATCGAACTTGCAAGATAATAATAAAAGAAAAAACACCCCTGTCACACGAAGTTGTGTGCGTTTAGAATCTGAATTAGATGCTTGATTTCGATACCTCTAGTTCTAAATCTGAGGTCTCGAAATCAAATTAGTGGAAAATTACTTCTTTCTCGAGAACTATGGCACTTCAGAGGAAGCTGTTTCTCACAATGTTTTAACCATCAACCTCTACCCATTACTCGTCACCAAGAAAGGTTTTATGCTGATAATTATTTTGAGTAATTACCAATAGTGTCCCACTGCCTTTAACTTCGAAAGAATGCACATAGTTGAAGACTACAGTCTGGTCGAGACAATGGAGGTACCGGTAGAAAGTTCTGAATTCTACCTCCATAGTAAGACAATCACATTGAGTCATTTGTTTTAACATTAATTTTTCTATAGTTACAGTAGGCCTACACAGTCGACATACCGCATGATGGCGCTGTACCATTCTTACGGTTTGGTTGCAGTAGTGTGCCGACAACTAAACTGGCCACTTTATTATGCAAATACACATAAATAACCATAAAACAAAATGATGGGACACCGTGTCCTTATTTTAGGAATTTTTGAAGCGCTTGGTCACTTCGGAAGTGCAAATACTTGGCACCTTCGCGTGTTTCCCTTGACACAAAGTTACAGCTAGTACAGTCTTTGGTGGATGCCAAAGTGCTGTATAATTCCACCACACTCACTTTCAAAGCAGCTGACCTAAAGCGCTTCGATGCTTTTGGCAGAATGATTTGGCGAACCCTGCTGGGCATAAAGTGGTCAGACTTCATCACAAATGAAAGGCTGGCTGAACTGATTGGTGGACGGTGGTGTCTCACGAGTGATGAGGTCTTAGAGCGGAAGGCGAAATGGTGCGCTCATGTGATGAGACAGGGAGGCCTACCTGGTGCAGCTATAGATGGTCTGCCTACAGGCACAATTCGAGGCAGAGGCCGCCCTAAGCTGCGCTGGATAGACAACGTTACAAAGTGGAGTGGAAGAAGCGTCAAAGAACTGAGACGAGAAGCGATTGAAAGACACCAGGTGATGGCGGCAACTCCAGGAGTGCGCCACCATTACAACCTGAGGACGAGGCGGCCCCGGACGCAAGTCTATGCCGAATGATGATGATGGTTGGTCACCCTCTGTGCATTGGTGCATGCATTACAACGATTACAACCCACGAATGCACCGCCCTCTCTGGTGTCCATGTGCATAAGGGAATCTATGTGTGGTGAAGAGGTTTTCAACTAGTGGTTTAAACCCAACGAGGCCCGCCTGGTTCTTGATAACTTTACCGAGACGAAGTCGAGGTAAATTATCAAGAACCAGGCCTCGGCGGGTATACCACTAGTTGAAAACCGATTCATCACACTTTGATTCCCATTCATAAATACCTTTTCGGTAAAAAAACATCAACACTTTTTGGTCAAAAAGTAAAATAAATGATAAATGATTTCTTTCAACACAACACCCCTCCAGCTATGAAATGGTAAGGCCCTCGGGTAAACAACTCCTCATAAGGGAATGCTGCGCGCGTTGCGTGTATCACGTGATGTGGCACAACACTGTTCCGGCCGTTGCTCTCGACCAATAGGAATGAATTTCAACACTTTTTACTGGTCATTAACAAAGGTTTATACACACCCACGTCACGCGCTCTCCACCAATAGGAATAGCGAAACTGTCTGAGGTATTTATGAATTATACATAACCCATGGCCCGCTCGATATGTGGCTTCACGCCGCCGCCCGCCGCACAAAAAGTAGCTGTATACATGTACAACACAACAAATGGATGAGGGTGCATCAAAAATACTGTGCCAATAAACAGTTTTTAATGGTATCCTGTTTATTTTGCAAAGCAATAACTTCCATACGCAACTCTGTGATATTGAACCCTGGTTTTTGCGTGTAGTTTCTTATGGTATTATTTTAAACAAACTTCAGTCATATTATTTTTCGCAAGACGTTGAAGCAGGTTGCCCATGGAGAACTGTGTACAAACTTCTTCTGATAGCGCCCTCTAGTGAAACATTCTCCTTCAACCCTTTATTTTTTTCAAAATGCGGCCGGAGAAATTCCCACACACTAGACGTAGACCATAAAGAAGCTGTGACATTCAATTAAAAACGCCCTCTTGTGGCAAGCGCATGACTCATAACACATTGATCAATAAATAATATTAGCATCTATCATATCCGCGTTGTTTGTGTTGCACACAGAGTGAACACGGCCCGGATGTAACCTGTACACACTTAGTTGACGGCTTTTTATATCTCCGTCGACAGATGATGGTGGTAGTTGGTAGGCAACCCAGCAATTTTTAGTTGTTTTAAAATCATATTAGGAATTTAAAAGTTGAATTCTTTTAACCATACTCCGTTCAACAAGGGAACTGCAGAGAAGCAACGAGGATTCACGGTCGCAGTCAGTTGGCCACAGACAAGCGGGTCTAATTCAGAAGTAATATAAAAACGGTGTCTTCTGCGAAGGATTGCTCATCTCATACTACCTCCATCCATGCTCTACTCTACCATGCTCTACTGCCAGTTTTGTTTAGTCAACCACTGCTGGTTTGTGTAGTGCTGTATTTACTGGCATGACTGCGTCCTGACAGAATGAATTATCATCAGAGAGCCTGGAGCCATGGGAGAACGAGGATACATACATGCTCAAGATAGATGGTAAGAATGGATTAACTTATTTTGCGAATAATTTCATTTGTTAAATATTTAGATACTGGTCAATCCAAATGTTGAATGTTAAAAGAATAATAGAGTCGGACTAGAGTAGAGTTTGTTTTAATAGCAGTGTAAGCACTTTATGTAATCCACCATATACATAAACTGACAAACCTGTAGAAGTTTGAGATCGATCGGCCATCTCGGTCACGAGAGAATAGTGAAAAAGTGATTACAAATTTTGCATTGCATCGATGCCAAAACAAAAATGAATAAAACACTCACTGAGCGATCGATAAACTCCTTATTTATTTCTCACCAAATATGACATTTCAAACAGAAATATTTCAAAGGATATTTTCTACTATCATCATTAGACCGTGAAAGTTTTATGTAAGCTTTATGTAAATCTGTGATCTTCACGATTTTTGTTTCTTGCCAAAGTTTGAGATAAAATGTAATTTTTTGGCTGGAAATTTAAATGGTGTTTAAGCTGGAACACTATAGCTCTAAAGAAATATTAAGAAATCAGAAATCAGAAACCAACTCATGTTAAAAAAAGAGAGCCAGGCAAGATGCCCCCCCCCCCCCCAGGACTGTGGGATTGTGGAATACCCCTCCTCTGATTGGCACCGACCAATGTCCTCACCGCCCTTCAATCAATCAATGGCAAAATTGTAGTTACGATATCGCACCTAGCAATATTGATGCTTCCTACCAAAGATAAAACACACCATCGGTCTGGGACTAAGCAACCCAGTAGCTACGTGTAGTTGCAAAGAAGCCCTTCAGCTGTCAGCAGGAATCGTGGGTAATACATTCATCGCAACTACCTACTAGCTATGTAGATGTGACGTTTTGTTTGCTTTCTACTCGCACTGTTGAGTGTTGTCTGAAGTTTGACCCAATTGATTGTCACTGCCTTGTTTAGAGCCATTGAACCCTTTCGGTAAACAGTATTGTCCAAGGCCCACACTTCGTGTATCACAACTTCTATATCAAATCACAAACCTGTGAAAATTTGGGCTTAATCGGTCATCGGAGTCGGGAGAAAATAACGGGAAAACCCACCCTTGTATTCGCGCGTTTCGCCGTGTCATGACATGTGTTTAAAATAAATCCGTAATTCTCGTTAACGAGAATTGATATTGTTTTACTGTTTTCTCAAAAAGTAAACCATTTCATGGAATAATATTTCAAGAGAAGTCTTTCACCATTACCTTCTGTAAACCCTGTAAGTTATTTGTAAATCTGTGAACTTTTTTTTCCTGTACCGAAAGGGTCCAATGGCTTTAAATACACGCAGCAGCACTGTTCAATTTCTGATAGCCTGAAGTAGAAGCACCTCTGTCCCATGTAAATTCGGTTACAAGTCGTCCCAAGCCCAAGTCATTTTTTTCTACTTTTTTTTCTTTTAAGTTCCCTTCAACTAAGGAAACAAGAACAAACGGCAAATTTTGACTAACCATTTTCTGGTTTGTGGCTTTTTGTTACATCATTTTTCCTGAAAAAAATAGTCTACGCTCAATTGAAAAGATGACGTTTTCAAAGTTTTTTTTTTATGTTACCAAGTTCCCTCTGAGATTTTGGACAGTGATATTTTCATAGGTAATATTGAGCAGATGCGTGGACATTTTGGGGGAATTTATAAAAAAAAATAGGGCCTACTGATGCCGAAGTGGTGAAACTACAAGACAAAATACAATTATTTTTCTCTTCAAAAGCTTAAATTTTTGAAATTTGAATTAGTCTAGGCCCCCCCAAGAAGTTTTAAAATTTGGTATTCTGAACTCAAATTTAGGAAGTTAGGCGGTCATGGTAAACCATGAAAACTTGCTGTAGTGAAACAAGATCTTTGGCACATTTTTACTTTGTGTGTGTTTGGGTTTAATAGCCCTGCAATCTGGGGCCCATCCCTAGATGGTTTTGCGATTTTACAAGTTTTGTCTTTCTTTCAAGTGGTTTATTTTTTTGATATTTTGTAAACAAAACACATACACACACAACCATTAAGTTTTAAAACCATTGTTAGTCATTTATTGTGCAGGTATTTACACACATGTACAGCACACAAAGCCAAATGCAGTATGAATCATTTTATTATCACAGTCAGTGCACTTTAGGGTACTAAAATATTATAGTGGTAAATACATCATAGGCCTAGTACATACAAATGTACATGTACAGTGACTAGTATAATTCAGATACACAATCATCTATTACATTAATTATGTTGATGACTTCCTTTCAATTCAAGGCCTTCTGACTGTCAGGGCCAACTAATACCTGACTCAGAGATTGTTATCTGTTCCTGTCAAGGTTCCCTGTACACAAAACAGACAAATAATATTTCATATGTCGTCATGATTTTCATACATAACAGGACTTAAACTTTGTGGCGAATTCATGGCTTGTTAAGGCGCTGAAAACTTTCAATGAACTAGAAAGTTTGTTACAAGATCAAAATAAAAACCAGACAAACCAACACAGTTTAGGCCTTTAAAGGCACTGTACGTGTTTGGTAGGCCTAATTGTCAAAGACCAGTGTTCCCACAATTGGAGTATCCCATCATAAGCATAAAATAACAAGCCTGTGCAAATTTGGGCTCAATTGGTCATCGAAGTTGCGAGAAAATGATGAAAGAAAAAACACCCTTGCTTGGATGAATTTGTGTGCTTTCGGAAAGTCTTTTATTATTTTAGTGAGAAATTACCTCTTTTTCAAAAACTACAATATTTTAGAGGGAGTCGTTTCCCACAATGTTTTCTACTATCAACAGCTCTCCAATGCTCGTTACCAAGTCAATTTTTAAGTTAATATTTGTTTTGACCAAACGTGTACCTTCCCTTTAAAGCAAACGCTATTTTTTTTAACAATCAAAAGTTGCATCATTATTTTGCTACACTCAACTTAAAAAAAACCACCACAAAACCGCCATGAATTGTCAGGCTATTCGCAAAACATTCCCACACTGCAGCTTTCAGTAACTTCCTGGTGCATTTTCTTTTTCAAGACTACTGAACAGTAAAGAATTGAAAGGTAACATGTGGAGCCTTTGTCTTTTTGAGATTTCTAGTGCTAGGGGCTGCTGTAATTTTTAAGTCCTGAATTTGTAGCACATTCTATAGGTCTACCATGTACAATGTAAGCTACTGGTATAATGCGTCACAGTATAAACTGCATGGAAATAGCAAGAGCAGACATTTTCAAAACAAATTGTGGTGTAAATGCAATGATAGTACAATAACTACATTTAACTATAAATAAATAGTAAAACTTGCAGGGAAAACCATGTGTAAATCTGTTATGAGTGAGTGTTGGCCCTCTTTTGAGTGAGTGATTAAGGGAATATAAGGGTGCAGACGAGTTCTTACACGGCCGTTTAAAGCTGGCAGGGTCGACGGCGAGGGCCCTGCAAGGTTTTAAACGGACGTTTAAGAACGAGTCACTACTCTTTTATTCCCATTCATAAATGCCCTTTTGTTTAATAACGCTTTAAAAAATACAATTACAGACACTTTGACAGTTGAAAATTCGGGGTTTGAAATATTTTTTCAAGAGTCTGTTGAAGAGTCTGTTGCGCGTGGGTTGTGTGTACGCACGCGCTTAGAAATAGATAACGCGCCCGCGCCTAGAAGTAGATTACGCGCTGTTACTAATAGCTATGAATTGCGTTCCGCGTGATAATCTTGCGCGCCTGACACGAGGAAGCCAGCCGGTTATAACACTGGTCATTATCAACCGTTTAAACACCCCCATGTGACGCGCTCTCCACCAATAGGAGTAGAGAAACTGTCTGGGGTATTTATGAATGTCTCTTTTGAGTGAGTGTTGGCTCTGAAAAGAGTAATAACTACATACGGGTACATAAACAACAATGATGATAGGCCTGAAGTCACCTCGATCTACTAAGCAAAACATAATGTAGTAGTCCCAGCCGATTTCCTAACTCCCGCCCAGGTACATAAGTGGTAAGCAGGACAGTTCTTTTCACAAATGAGAAGGCGATTGCCTTCGTTGCCCCTGGCCATTTCCGCTATTGCCGATTGCCTAGCCTGGTGCCCTTGAAATGCTCAGTACAAATTTACAATATGCTCATAGGGCGCCCTTTACCATGGAAAAAATGCCCTTATTGGTGCCTTTCAAAAACAAAGCATACAGGCCTGCAAGTTCTCAAAAACACTGTTTTATGTTGGTAACAAAATGCCCAAAGTTCTTCTCCTGTAGCATAATGATCGTTAAGATGATTGGCAATAAATAACAAATAAGTATGAAAAATTTGCTTCCTCAGGGAAATTAAGTTTTCAGGAAACTTGTAATCTATAGCAAAAAGGAAATTGCTCCTAAGTGTTAGTTCTAACATTCCTGAGGTAAATTGAGAAACAGCCTTTGAGGCGCAACAAATGTGCTCAAAAAATCCCTGACAAACCTGGGAAAAAATCCCCAAGGTGTGATCACCCGTATAATTATGTATCTTGCTGAAATTAGTACTGCTTGCTATGTATGGTTAATTGAAAACCACATGAATTGTTAAAGGGCAGGTACACGTTTGGTAATTGTCAAAGACCAGTCTTCTCATTTGGTCTATCCCAACATAAGCATAAAATAACAAACCTGTGAAAATTTGACCTAAATTGGTTATCAAAGTTGCGAGAAAATGATGAGAGAAAAAAACACCCTTGTTGGACGCATTTGTGTGCTTTCAGTTAGGAATTAGTGAGAAATAACCTCTTTCTCAAACTCTATACATATGATATGTACTTCAGAGAGAGCCGTTTCTCACAATGTTTAATACACGACCAACAGCAAACGTGTACCGATTCAATGGAGTGTTCATTTTCATATAACAATGTACATTGTCCATGAACCCGAGAGGTGGTTTGCAATTATTTTGAGTAATTACCAATAGTGTCCACTGCCTTTAAGCATCCAGCCTTTTGGAAAAAATAACATAAGAACTAATTTTTTTAAAACCTTAGTTAACTGTTTATTCACATTCCACTCATCAAAACACATATATTAGTGACAAAAGCTTTATTTTGAAAAAATACCACTTCCAGGTGACTTTAACATTTTCCATGCAGTTTTGTGTGTTTTTTTTATGTAAAGTTTGTTAAAAACAGTCATTATTTTGCTGGTATGTTGTTCAGGGGGTTGTAATTTTGTTAAACCTCAATAATCAAGAGATGTTTACCCTGAAATATTTAACATAGGTCTCTTACATGACATAAACATGTCCAGGGTACTCCCAAGGTTTTTTTCTGGTGCATTCTGGACCCAAATGTTTGGCAGTAGCACGCTGAATTGAAACGAATCAAGGCCTATACAGTACTTTTTTTTGTTTTTTGTTTAGAGAGCCCACACTGTGAATCTGGAAAATTCTTTGTGGTTTTCTCCTATGATGTTTTTTGTGAAATTATTGTCTGAACAAAAAATAACATATAAATTCAACTGTTGACTTTGAACTGATGAAGTACCATTCAATTTTATTGATCAATAATGAAGTACACTTTCAATCTTTTCTGGCACCTGTTCTTGAAAGTAAAAACAGTTTAAAAACTAAATGCATGCTAAACTGGGGAACAAGTTTTTCTTAGTTGATTCTATCATATGGTCTTATTAAAAGAATTCTGGTCCTGTTGAACATTTTGAACCACAAGCCCTGTGTGGTTTTTCCTAAAAGCTCCATCTCTGACAGCCAAATTCTATTTGTTTTTGAAAATGTTACACTAGCAAACATCCTGTCAGTGATCACCTTGGCATTGTTTCCTGTAATCTTTATTGATACAATGTCTGCAGATGACTGTTGGAGATAAGTTTGGAACGTTTGCTCTCAAAAAGTAACGTCACGAGTGATGTTAAGGCCATCAAGAGAAAACCGAAAAGTCAACATCCTGTACGACAAAGTTTGATTTCAATGACAAGGTTCTGTTATTTAAGGCAACCCTAGACACTGTTGGCTTAAGACCAGTATTCTCACTCGATGTATCCCACTATATGACAATTTGGACGCAATTGGTCATCAAATTTTCAAGAGAATAATGAAATAGAAACACCATAGTTGCATAATTATTTGTGTGCTTTCAGACAGCATTAAGTCTTTTAATATTTGAGTCAGAAATGACATCTTTCTATCAAAATGACATTACTTCAGAGGGAGCCGTTTTTCACAATGTTTAATACATGGCCAACAGCTCTCCATTGCTCATTACCAAGTAAGTTTTTATGCTAATAATTATTTTGAGTAATTACCAATAGCGTCCAGTGCCTCTACAGTTTGGAAGGAGATATGTAACTGAAAAGTCAACATCCTGTACGCGGTTCTATGCCAATGACAAGGTTCAATGACAAGGTTCTTTGCCAACATTGCTGACAGTGACACGGTTTTAAAAAATGAACACAGGGTCAAAGGTTATGACCTTCACTATTGCATGGTCTTTGTGGTTTCTGCAAAGCTCTGTAGATTGAGTAGAAGTAACAAGTGGTATTTGCAGTTCATGCATGGATGGAGCTTTTGATAAAACATTTTGAAGCTTAAACAGGAAGTACATAGTAAGACATGTGAATGATGTTGGGTAAATACTACATGATGTAAAAAGCGTTGGTTTTAATGCACTTGCAATGCAAAAAGTATTTATAACAAAATTATATTTGTAATTCGCTTTGAAAGCCTCTCATTTTTGTATAATGAACATAACATATGTGACCCGCTACGTGAAAATGAGTCAGATGTTGACAATTTCAAGGATTGAGTTATATGCATGGCTGGAAAGAACACACCAACAGCAGTAATTTGGTATAATGTCTAAGCTTTGGGGTGTATCGTGTTGCTGAGTTACTTCCGTTTAAAATTAGTCAATACATCATTTTTTCTGAAAAACGAATTACAAGTAAAGTGATGTTTTAAACTACCATTTCGCGCAAAAGGATATAAATTAGACATAAGTATGATCACAAAATTGTTGTATTCATAGCTTTATTGCATAAAAGTAAGTGTTCTAAAGGTTAACCATGCAAATATAAATCTTAACAAGTAAAAAAAAAAAATAATAAATAAAAATGATTTTTTTTCTCTTTTTTTTTCCACATTAAACTGTCCATTACTTAATAATGCATTGGGCGACATCTGACTCATTTTCTCGTAGCGGGTCACATATAGGACATTGCTGTACTGCACAGTGGTATCCCGATATCTGTTTTCCTGTGACAAAAGATTTTAGAGATCTGTAATTCAAATCTTAGGTGAAGCCATGTTCCAATTGGAATTTTTAAAATAACGTGACATTTCTGTACAAAACAAAATTAAATCATGGTAAACTGACCTCAACTTACCGCACCTGCGATGTAAAACTAACAGGCCACGCAGCCACGGTAACTTAACGAGGTTGATAGAAAGTCCAATGGGACCAGCTTCGTGCTGTCATGTTGTAAAACTGATTGCAAACGTCGCAAAATATAAGTCCAGTTGTGAACCCACGGTAGAACACCAACCCTATAGTCATGGAAACTTTCCGCCTGGCAGCGACAGAAAAAGTGAAATGGGAACACAGCTTAAAGGGACACGTTGCCTTGGATCGGGTGAGATGGTTTAATGAGAAGTGTTTGAAGCCGTTCGTATGAATAAAAGGGTTATCCTGTGTTGTAAAAGTCAAATATAATGATCCACATAATAATGCTTTGAAATTGCATTGTTTTCCTTTTGTTTTACGAATTAACACGGTCGGCCATTTGGTGGTGTCACAAATTTGACTTCACAAAATGGCATGCCGTGTTAGTTCACAGCGTTTAGGATCACCATGCAATTTCATGGCATTATTGTGTGGATCATTATAGTCTACTCTCAAAACATCTTTCCAACCATGCATTTTATAAAGGTTTCAAATGCTTTTCATAGACCAACTCGCCCAATCCAAGGCAACATGTCCCTAAATGTAAGAACTACATTAGTAATAATGTCACCAGATTACCATTCCATGGCCAATACATGGAGGTGGTGCATTTTGGATGTCAGATATTTCTCATAAAATCTGTCATTTTCATGAAATAAATCAGTTCTCAATTTAAAAAAGTTTCCTTTGTGTTTGTTTCGCCTTTCAAGCGGCGCTTGCAAGCATTTCAGGGCAGGACTGTGGTTGCATGACTTTCATTTTAATTGAGAGTGTACTGCAGTGTATGCGAAAAATTATTGGCGCCCGCACAAACAAATGCGAACACAGTCACATATGTATTTGGTCATTCGGAAAACTGAACACCGGGTACAGTGCACTTGTTTTTTTACAATGTACATTCCTACACCCACACCCACACAAGTCAGATTTAAGCAATTTATGGTACTACATTCATAGGATTCCAGGTCCCTGTTTTTATTGCACAATGGTGTTGAACTTGGTGACATTAACTCCTGAATAAGTACAATGCACAGGAGTAGCTGAGGGCTTTATCTATAAGTGGAGCATGGATAGCTTGAGTACATTGTTGACCTTGCATTTGCAGACACTTTTAAAGGAACACGTTGCCTTGGATCGGACGAGTTGGTCTATGAAAAGCGTTTGAAACCGTTGTTATGAAATGCATATGGTTAGGAAGATGTTTTAAAAGTAGAATATAATGATCCACACAAGTATCACTCAAAATTGCACGGTTTTCCTTTTACGTCGCGAACTAACACGGTCGGCCATTTATGGGAGTCAAAGTTTTGACTCCCATAAAACGAAACCCACGCAATTTAAAGCCATTGGACCCTTTCGGTTCAGAAAAAAAAAAAAAAGTTCACAGATTTACAAATAACTTACAGGGTTTACAGAAGGCAATGGTGAAAGACTTCTCTTGAAATATTATTCCATGAAATGCTTTACTTTTTGAGAAAACAGCAAAACAATATAAATTCTCGTTAACGAGAATTACGGATTTATTTTAAACACATGTCATGACATGGCGAAAAGCGCGTAAACAAGGGTGGGATTTTCCGTTGTTTTCTCCCGACTCCGATGACCGATTGAGCCTAAATTTACACAGGTTTGTTATTTGATATAGAAGTTGTGGTACACAAAGTCTGGGCCTTGGACAACACTGTTTACCGAAAGGGTCCAATGGCTTTAAAGTAGCGTAATGCAAGTAATGTGGATTCTATTACACAATTGGAAACAAATGCGTAGGCGGTGCACTGTTTACCACATGGCAATCATTACCATGGGTTTTGGAACAATGCAAAATGTATGGATTTGTATACATATTCAGGTTCTAGTATGACAGTTAGCATAAAAAGCATGTACATTATTTGCCATAACAGGCCTGGGCCCAATTTCATAGAGCTGCTCAGCACAAAAATGTGCTTAGCATGAAATTTCTTCATTGATAAAAACAGGATTACCAACCAAATTAATTTTGATTTGGTGCATATTGCTTGTTAAATACAGGTATTCAGCTGTTGTTTGCTTATCCTGAAAAGCACGTGGAAATTTGGTTGGTAATCCTGTTTTTATCAAAGCAAAAATTTCATGCTAAGCAAATTTTTGTGCTTAACAGCTCCATGACATTGGGCCCTGTATGCTTCGTTGTTGAGAGGGCAATGGCACAAAGGCATTTTCTCCCCGGTAAAGCACCCTATGTGAAAATTGTAAATTACGACTGTGGCTCCAGAGCATTTAAAGGGCACCAAGGCATGGAGGCAATCTCCTACATGTACGTTGCCTCTGTCAAATATTTGGACCGAGAGTAAAAAAGTATGCGAGGAATTGACTCCCAAAATGGTGGTTCAAATGAGGCGCATACATTTGTGAGGGTACATTGTGCAAAGAGTCAAAACATGCACCTGTGTATGATACATGTATGTTTCAGAAAAGTTTTATATTCATTATGACACATGGAGGCAAGTTGTTCCTCCATGGAGCCACATCCGAGCTGTGTGTGTTTTTAATGTGATTATTAATGTTACCAGATTTGAGAAATGCTTGCGGTTGAAATGGAAAGCAGTTAAAATGGTGTCCATTTCATTTTGGCTTCTCAGAACTGCGCGTCATTTGAAACCTTGCTTTGTGCTTGAGCCTTTCGCTTCTTTGATGGTACTCCAATCAAAGGCAGGGTAGCCTACACTTGTTGTAATTGTCAAAAACCAGTATTCTCCTTCAGTGTATCCAAACATACATGTATTAGAAAATTGTAAGAAAAAACCACCCTTGTTGCAAAGAATTGTGTACTTTCAGATGTGTGAGAAAGGCTTCACGCCTAAATCCTTTTTTCAGATTCAATAATTTTTGTCAAAATCACCTCTTTCCCTACATTGTTTGAAAAGGGGTAATTTCTAACAACTCGCCAGTGCTCTTTACCAAGAAGGTCATAAAATTAACTTGTGGAGTAATTACCAGAAGTACACCCTGCCTGACAACTATTACATAATCTGATTGAATCTACATGTAGCTACATGTAAGTCACACACTATAAAACTGTCTTTGATAGGTAATTTGCAATTATATAACATGTAGACTTATCTGCTCCATTATTCACTGGCAGGAAACGCGTAGAATTGTTTTCCTAATTAGAGAGGGCAATCAATGTATATTATGTCTTTAAAACGAATGCCCCTGGCTTGGTCCGTTAACAGCTCCAGCCACCAACAGCCATTACCACGCAGTGAAGACTGGGTCCAAACCCTTCACACAGGCCCAATATAGCGAGATCGAAAGTGAAAACGAAAACAAGAGTGATAAAAATGCACGCCCTTGATTGGTTGATGAAAGGCAGTGGACACTATTGGTAATTACTCACAATAATTTTTTGCATAAAAAGTTACTTGGTAATGAGTAATGGGGAGATGTTGATGGTATAAAACATTGTGAGAAAGTGCTCTCTCTGAAGTAACAAAGTTTTCGAGAAGTTTGATTTTGAGACCTCAGATTTGGAATTTGATGTCTCGAAATCAAGCATCTTAAAGCACACAACTTTGTGTGAGAAGGGTGTTTTTTAATTTCATTCATATGTCGTAACTTCGCAGCAATTTGAGCTCAAATTTTTACAGGTTTATTATTTTATGCATTTAAGTTAAATTACAACAAGTGGGATGACTGGTCTTTGACAATTACCAATAGTGTCTATTGTCTTTAAGCGTGGAACAAATCCAACCAATAGAATGCGTTCTCTTTGCGTCGTGATCATTATCGTTTTCATTATCGCTGCAGGGTGGCTCTGCCTTTATTCCTTAATTGTACTTCAATTGAAGCACACACACACCCTAAAACTGTTCATGATTGGTAATTTACATAAAATATAGTACTTATCTGACAGGAAACAGGGCCAAATTTCATAGAGCTGCTAAGCAAAAAAATTTCTTCCCTGGTAAAAACAGGATTACCAACTAAATTTCAATTTGTTGCATATTCCTTGTTACTGGTATTCAGCTGTTGTTTGCTCATCCTGAAAATCACGTTAAAATTTGGTTGGTAATCCTGTTTTTATCAAGGAAGAAATTTCATGCTAAGCAAATTTCTGTGCTTAGCAGCTCTATGAAATTGGGCCCTGGTTACATTGAACTCATAATGAGTAATGGCAACCATTGTATATTATTATGTTAAAAACAGTTAGTGGGATATCAGTCTTCATCACTATGGCTATGCTAGACAGTGAGTTAGATTGAAACCAAGCCAAACTATTGGTTATTATTCAAAATAATTGTAAGCATAAAAACTTACTTGGTAACGAGTGACGGAGAGCTGTTGATAGTATAAAACATTGTGAGAAACAGATTCCTCTTAAATAATGTTGTTTTTGAGAAAGAGCTAATTTCTCCTTCAAAAAGCCTTTTTTAGGCATCTGAAAGCACACAAGTTGGTGCAGCTAGGATGTTTTTTGTTTTATTATTTTCTTGCAACTTCGATGACCAATTGAGTCCAAATTTTCACAGATTTGTTATTTTATGCATAAAATGTTGGTCTTTGACAATTATCAAAGGTGTTCAGTGCCCTTAGCAGAGCCAACAAAGTATAACAATGTTGAAACACTATGACTCTTTGTCTCATTCACGAAATGAGTTAATGAATGACAAAAGTCTAGGGGCCTTATACCCAGGTATTGATAATATACCCTGTGTGCAGTGTTGTAGTCCGGACCTGATAGTCCGAGACAAAGACTTTAAGGACCGAGACCTTTATCAGTTAATGATCACATTAATTAATAAAAGTGGCGTGCTAAAGCACCGGATTCGATCTCTGGTGTTTGATCAGCAGAGTGTGGGTTTGAGTCCCGGTCGTGACACTTGCTACGTAAAATTGGGGAGGTCGTGCTGTCTGCTCTACCGGCAAGGCTTCGGATTGATGATACCCAAGCCTACATCCGTATGGACTGTAAAAGGGGTAACCCTGTTTCAGACCTAGGAGTAGGTGGCAACAGCCTCTGGAATAAAATAATTGTAGCCCACACCTTGAAGTGGCCTTGAAGTGGCCTGTGTGTCTGGCGACTTGCATAACAAAAAGTTGTGCAACTGTGTGATTGATTGTGGGCACAATTTTAGTTTCATTGAAGAGCAAGTGCAAGTAAACAATTTGTAAAAATAATTGTAACAACCAAGCTACTTGACTTGTGTTTGAATGCTAGGCTCTTTAGTGGGACATGTGGTGAGTAAATTGAAAACTCTAAAATAAACTAATAAAATACACATTTTTTTAAATTTTATTTCAGATCATACCAAAATGAGGATGGTTCAATGCAAAGCTGATGAAAACGAGTCAATTTGAGAACATTTGAGTTTCCGAATATACTGCAAATCGGGGACAACATGGCACTCCGTAACTTTCATCTGGTTATCTTTTTGACTTGCATAGTTTGTCTGCATGTTTGTGCGGCAGACACAACCAATGCAGCTGCGGACCAGACTGGAACAGATATTTCTACAGATGGTTTCCTTGAACCTAGTGGAACAACTGCAGAACCAGAACCAACGAGTGAGCCTACCACTGAGTTGGAACCCGAACCAACAAGTGAGCCAACACCGGAACCAGAGCCAGAACCGACAAGTAATCATCCACCTGAATCGGCAGAACCAACATCTCCAGAACCGGAACCAAGCGGTGAGCTAACATCTCCAGAACCGGAACCAAGTGGTGAGCCTTCTTCAGAACCGGAGCCCAAACCAAGTGGTGAGCCTACTTCAGAACCGGAGCCCGAACCAAGTGGTGAGCCTTCTTCAGAACCGGAGCCCGAACCAAGTGGTGAGCCTTCTTCGGAACCGGAACCAGACACCACAGAGCTCCCACCATTTGCAGAGCCGGTTCCAGATTGGAAGATAGCCTTACCACTCTATGGGTACTTCTGGTACGTTCATATTTACATCCTCGGCTCACTCTTTGCTCTGTTGGCGTTGTATTCCTTGGTGAGTCTGATTCGTCTGAGGAAACGTCGACTGTTGAGCATGGGTTACTTTGTCGCCCTGAACCTGATGATGTTGGTAATGGGTGTGGATCGCGCAGTGTATCTCTTCGTGGACGCGTATAACCATAAGCAGATATTCCCACTACCAGTTGCATACATGCTTCTTGGTATGGGGTTCCCCTGTCTATCATCTGCTTTCAGCATCTTATTCCTGGCGTTGCTGAATTCGACTAAAACACAACTTGTGTCACGGAAGGTACAGGGACCTAAAGCCCTGTCTGCCATGATCACGTTTCATTTTACGATTTCTATTTTGGTTGATGTGATTGTGGGACTTTTTACAAAAGCTCAAGTCTTGTTGCTCCTCTGCCAGGCAGTCTTTCTCATCTGGGGACTCTTCTTGTCCGTCAGCTATCTTGTCATATTTCGCAGACTTCACATTTCGTCCTTGCGACAGTTCCGCGAGTTGAACCGACTCAGCATGACGAAGCGCACTACATCACTTTACGGCATCTCCCCGTTTATGAAGAAACCGAGAAACAATTGGAGTAGTGCAATCAAGGTGACTCTGCTGACCTCCTTCTTTGGAGTAACAATCGGGCTGCTTCAGCTGTACGGCATTCTAGTGGTGTATGGACCGTTGGGTGAAAAGGTTCCAGAGCCTTGGTCCTGGGTTTGGTACCAGCTGGCATTCAGAATCTGCGAGTTTGCTATGTGCGCGCTGATGAGCTACGTAGCTACTCAGCCGTTTCGGTACACAGTCAGCGGGAAAGAAAAACCCATGTGTATGGAGTGTACTAAATGCATGTGTTGCAATGTCATCACTGGAAAGACGAGTCATGATTTGAACGCACACAGTGTGGATTCTTATCGACTTGTTAGTGGAGACTTTGACGCTTCAGCGACATTTCAGGCAAATGACTACAACCCAACTACAAATGCCATGCAAGTCCAACAAGGCAAGCCAGTTCAAACAGAAACCCTTCCACTAGCTTCTGGAAGTCCACAGTCATCCCCGACTGGTTTCTACCCAAGAGGTGTCTCTCTTCCACTCGATGACAGCATGAGCACCTTCAAGCCTCAAACATTGCATTCCAATAACGCAGATGATAAAATGGCGGACAACACAAAAAACAATTTAGCTCTGAAAATGCCGAAGCAGTCCACAAGTTTCAAAGAGACCAATAATGCAGCTCCACTTCCAAAAAAAGTGAGCATACCCGCTTCTGCACCAGTAATCAGCACCCAAGATCCCTTCAAGGATAACATGTGTACGGTAATAACCGACATGTTTCCCGGTGAAAACATTAGTAGTAAAAACAAAAACAACCATCATTCATGCCCTTCGACACCATTACAAGAGAGTAGTCCAAGCTCAAAAGCAAGAGGTTTCCCTCAACGTTTGTCATTGTCGAGTCTGCAGTTAGATGATAAAACTGCGAGCTCTGCTCCAGAGAGAAATGAAGAAGCGGAGGTTTCATCAAAGAATCCGGATACAAAAGAGAATTCAACGGAGCAGATGAGCAAAATCCAGACGGATGAACAAATATTGAACAGAGCTGAGCAAGACGAGAATGACATTGTATATGTTTAGGCAATGTTTTAGAGTCAGGGGATAATGAAACATACAGTGGAAAATGTTTTTAAACAATACAACTTAAATCAGCAAATGGTATGTGTATGAACTTTGGAATCCGTTGTTAATATCTACCAAATCATGAACGCTGTGGTTACGTGTCACGTGAACACAGGAAATGTTAAAAAGTGTTTTCATTATAGGAAGTTTCGGTTTTAGGTGTGGTAAGAAAACCCCTGAGAATTATTCTGTGGGAAAATCCATGCAATCTGGTAGGGACTGAAAACCCCTTCCACATATTGCCCAAGCAGAGTTCAAACAGGGGTCTTAGAGGTAAAAGGCGAGGAACAAAACAACTATGCCAACTCGACCAAGTGTTTGCTAGATTGTTACAAACAATTGACAAGAAGTATTTTAAGTTATCACACAAGCGCAGGTGGAATACAAAAAAATATAGCGCTTCTGCGTCCCATATCCAACTCGAAGGCCGAGTTGGATATGGGACGCAGACGCGCTAAATTTTTTCGTATTTCACAAGCGCGCATGTGATAACGAATTTATCTTCCAGTCTCACTTGCAACGCGCAAAATTAAAAATTTCAGAGCGTTATTTAACGCGCACAAAGTTTAGAATGTAATTTTTGCACTGTCCGTATACGGAGCGTGACAAAATTACATTTCACAATACGCACTGTGTAATAAAAACAGAGGAAGTAGGATATAAAACAGAGGTCGTAGCATATATGTTTTTATCCCCCTAGTAGTTCGTGCTTCTGATTGGTGGATTAGCGCGTACTGGAAGATAAATACTCATACACACTGTGCATTCCTGTAAGTTTTTAAGACTTATTTCTAATATTTATTTATTCAGTTCGCTTTCTGAAATTATTGTTATTTTTTTTGCCAAACAATTTCTTAAAAAAATGTGAAGTAGCCAACTTCACAGTTTGTTTAAATATTACTCTTCAGTTTTGTTTTGCTGTTGTACCTGTACAGTACTTGTAGAAATGTAAATTCTCTACAAATGCCACCCTAGCAGGATGACTTGGTCTTATTCTTCGTATCAAACGGTAACCGCTGCATATTATTGTAGATTTTTATTCACATAAATTTGTCTTCTAGACAGAGGAAATCTGCAAACCTTACATGGATAGTTCCCTGCTGTTTCTTTCTTAACCCTCTATGTATTCATCTTCTTTTTTTTAAAGTTCTTTCCAACTTGGAGTCATTTTTAATCATTGAGCAACTTACAAAGAATTTTACAACTATGCTGAATATACCGTAGTGATGTCTGATCTCCCTGAACATCATGTACAGTTGCTCACATATAAACTCTTTAAAAAGGCCCTGAACACTATTGGTAATTACTCAAAATAATTGTAAGCATAAAACCTTTCTTGGTAACGAGTAATGGGGAGAGGTTGATAGTATAAAACATTTTTTTCACACGACTCCCTCTGAAGAAATGTAGTTTTTAAAAAGAGGTAATTTCTCATACAAACAATAAAACACTCGGGCCTGAAGCCCTTTTGAGGCATCTGAAAGCACTAAAATTTGTGCAACAAGGGTGTTTTTTTCTTTCTTTATTCTCTCTAATTATGATGACCAATTGAGTCCAAATTTTCACAATTTTTTTATTTTGTTGGGATACACCAAGTAAAAATACTGGTCTTTGAACATTACCAAACGTGTCCAGTGTCTGTAAGCTTGTCCAGTTGGGCAGGTTCTCAATTTATTGATGTTCAGGATTGGATTTATTTAAACTGTATCCTCTCACTATAATTTTTTTTAAAATGATTTGTAGTCTTGCAATCAAGCTCATGTAATTATGAACATTTAGGACGTAAAAAAGTACTTTGGAAGGTCCTGTGCCCAATTTCATGACCTTTGTACTCACACAAAATCTCGCTAAGCACAGAAAAAGCTTGCTTAGCAGAAACAGGTAACCAGCCAAAATTCCATAAAGTGAACATCGTTGCAACTGATGCGCTGCTCTGTTTTTGCTCAGCAAAGAAATTTACTAAGTATTTTTTTCGGCTTTACAGCTTTATAAAATTGGGCACTGTAACCGTTTCATACACTGTGTGTACATTCATTCCATATCAGGTACTCTTTGTAAAATCATGTACATGTACATGATGAATTGTTGTACGTGTTATTTTATACATTCATAGTAATTAATGTTCCAATTCCATGTTTATTTGGTAAGATTATATCAGCATTATGCATACCTTGTACAATGTGTTAAGTGAAACATAATTGTTAGAGATGAGTCTAATGAAACAAAGTACTAAACATAAATGCCTTACCAATTTCCAGGGTCCAATTTCATACATCTAGTGCTTCTTAATGGTGAGCAAATTTCCATGCTAACTTTAGTAGCAAAACTTTCTTTTAAGCATTTATAAGCGTATTTCACAGGTTAGCATAGGTTTGTAGTGTGACATCATATATTTTCATAGCACCAGAAGGTTAGCATGTCTTTGTGTGCTTATATAATGGTTAACAGCGGTATGAAATGGAAATTGGGCAGTAAGCACACGATTGACCGTAAAGCTGTTTACCGGTAAGCAAATTTTTGTGCTTACTGTAGCAGAAAAATGTGTGTAAGCACAAAAGTGTTTTTTACCATGATTTCTCAAGTTAGAAGATTTCTAGGCGAGCATTAAGGTTCACCATGGATTTGCCTTGTTACATACATCACTCATGTGCTAACCGCGGGTTAGCCAGCATTTACCCTAGCTTACTGTAAACAGCTTTATGAAATAGATATTCTGCCAAAGGGATGCTCCGTAAAAACAAAAAGGCTGAGCCCCTAACATGTTTTATGATATTTGGTCTTCTGATTTAAAGGATTTGGGGACTTTTTTGTAATCTGAAACACAATGTCCACAGGTATACATAAAACTTACACCGTAAAAAAAAATAATGATAGTAGACAGCTTATCTTGAATGATTACTAGCTGAGGTGCTGTATTTTTTTGAGAAATGAGTGAAACAATATCACTAAAATGAGTTTTACATCCTAAAATAATTTTCGTCTCACTGATACAAAAATTATTTTTGTACTCATTTCTCAAAAGAACTACACCTCAGTAAGTGATATTTTCAGGGAAGCTTTCTACCATCGTTATCTTTAAACTGTGTAAGTTTAATGTACATCTGTGGACATTGTGTTTTGTGTCCTACAAAAAGTACACAAACCCTTTCATAGATGGAAGCCAGTTGAGTTGAAAAATGAAAGTCAATTCATTTGGCATACATAAACTGCAGTGGGCTTGAGTTTACCAGTACTCACTGAATTAGAAACAGTGCTATTGCAGTTAATCCAGATTATTGGTGTGAGCTTTCAGGAAAAACATTTCATGTCGGTATCGGATTCGAAACTGATCTTTAAAAGGAAACACAATGTAAGGAGTTATAATGTAGCATCAAGGAACTACTTTGATTTAAAGATAAAATTCCTAGGCTTCCTGGTTTTTGAGGTTGTTTCACTATTAAGTTTTTATTAGGCCATGAAAATGAAAATGATAGATTTGCGTCCACTGCCCGCATGCTCTAAAAGCTACCGCCGAAAAACTTCATTATTTTCACAAAATTTCCTTATTTTCACAAAAAAAGACTCTGCATCACAAATGTTCAAGTTCAAATCATCGAACAAGGGTAAAAGGTTATATTTACGCATTTTAGTAGTAGTACTATACAAGGCAGACATTCTGCTGTCGTTCATCTGTCGAGCGCAATCAACAAATTTGCGCAAAAATATTCTGCGAAATTTTTAATTTGCGCTATGCAGAATAGACAAATTTGTGTATCGAGCTCCAGTTTGCGCAATTTAATGAAAAATGAAAAAAAGCCTCAAGTCATTTCAAAAATACCTGGACGCAAATCTAAAACTTTCATTCTCATGGCTTTATTATTATTTTTGTCGCCCGGATTCTTAGAATTATTTTCCATTAAGGTCATGTCACATGAGGCATTTTATAGGCAACAGGAGTTCCAGGCAGACTCCAAAAAAGAATCCATTTTATTAGCAACAGGAGTTCCAGGCAGACTCCAAAAAGAGAATCCATTCACATTTGAATGTTCACATTTGTCTAGGGGATCGAAAGACATTATTTGAAGAATGACCTGTGTGCTACCAAAGTGGTCCAGGATACTTCACGGAGGCAACAAATGCGATTGCAAAGGCGATTGCCTCCATGCCCCTTGTCTTTGCCTTGGGGGCCTTGAAATGCTCCAATATAAATTTACAACTTCCTCATAAGGTGCCCTCATAGGGAAAATGCCCTGGTGCCCTTGCCTTTCAAAAACTAAGCATACAGGCCTGGTGGTCGTGTAGCATGTACTAAATTTGGTTGTCGCCAAGTTGCCTGTAAAGTTGCCTAGTGTGGAAAAGCCCTTAGATTCTTTCATTTGAACTAATTTTATTTTGTGTAATGTCATATTTGTACATATGTGCAATTTATTGAATTTGATAGGTTTTAGTGTGCCTTGGTAAGATACATACCCAGGGGTGGATTTCACAAAGAGCTATTTTAAGACTAGTCTTAAAGGCAGTGGACACTATTGGTAATTACTCAAAGTAATTATTAGCATAAAACCTTTCTTGATAGCATATAATGGGAAGAGGTTGATAGTATAAAACATCGTGAGAAACAGCTCCCTCTGAAGTAACATACTTTTAAAGATGGAAGTAATTTTCCACGAATTTGATTTTGAGACCTCAGATTTAGAATTTTAGGTCTGGAAATCAAGCATCTGAAAGCACACATTGTCATTTGAAATCTGTATTGGGTTACAACATATTGACTGGCAATGAGGTAAATAGTGTCTGTCTATTCCCCCAAGGGTCTTTGAGTGACCAGAAGAGGGACCTATTTTCCAAGGCCGAAGGTCACTCAAAAGCCAGAGGGGGGAAAAGACATACACAATTTACCAAAATGATGCCAGGCAATACATGTATGTGTTTTTTAACACACCTCAGTCTTATAAATGTAAAATAAGAAAAGAAATTTGGAAAAGAGAGGAATTTTTTTAAGTTACTGTTCACGGTTCACGTAACGAGTCACCAACTTAAAAGAATAGTGCCGATCGGGCACAGACACGCCCACCAGAATACAGATTAAGCAAAAGGTGTGTTATAATTTAAACTAGTGCACATACTGTACCCAGGCCTTATGCACACCTTTTTAAAAGGGCAAGGCGTTTTCTCGTATGTAAAGGGCACCTCTATAAGGAAATTACACATGTTTATTGTAACATTTCAAGGGGCACCTATTGGGGCAAAGGAGGCAATTGCCTCTGTGCAGCATCAGGCTTGTATATCTCAGTAGACCTTAGCTGTTGGTTGGAGGGACACGTTGCCTTGGATCAGGCGAGTTGGGTCTATGGAGAGTGTTTGAAACTGTCCGTTATTAAATTGATATGGTCAGAAAGATGTTTTAAAAGTAGAATATAATGATCCACATAATCATGCCTCAACTTGCAAGGTTTTCATGTGCAAATTAACTCCATTCAATGGAGTCAACAACTCATGGACTTCATGGACTAATCCCAGGCAACATGTCCCTTTAAGAGTATGCGATTGCAGCCCATTGGTTATTTTGAGCCATTGTCCATAATTTGCTGACAACACAGAACAAAAGGATATGTTTCTCAACTGAGCAAAATAATTGTTCTTTTTCCTCAGTTCTTTACAAAGTACTAACCAGAATCTGGAAAACAGCTATCCAAGTTTTCTGACAGTTGTAAAAGACCAAAATAATTGTCATCAAAATTGTACAAATGACCTGGGCATCCAAAGGGATGCCCCAGAATTCCCTCAGTTTAACACCGTAGTTCTGTGTGTCCTTATGCCAGTTTTTTAAGAGTAAGAAATGTATATTATTGCTAAAATATTAAAATATTGTGTTTACATAATGCAGCTTTACAATGCTTGTGCCTAAAGATTATCTAATGAAAACATGTATCAAAATATATTTCTCACATTAAATTTACAAAAATATGATATTTTAAAGTGTTGTTACTCATGTTTTTAAGTACACTAGTTAAACAATGAATAAAACATGCTGTTGGTGTTTCAAGACTAGTCAGGCAAATGAAAGATGTGATTTGGTATACTTCCCACACTTTGACATCCTTAAAGGAACACGATGCCTTGGATCGGTCAGGTTGGTCTTTGAAAAGCGTTTGTAACCATTTGTTATAAAATGCACATGGGTAGAAATAAAATGTAAAAGTATAACACAATGGGAGTCAAAAATGGCCGACCGTGTTAGTTCCCAAAGTAAAAAGAAAACCTCGCAATTTCGAGGCAAATTTGTGTGGATCATTGTATTCTACTTTTAAAAGATCTTTCTAACCATATGCATTTTATAACAAACGGTTACAAATGCTTTTTATAGACCAACTCGTCCGATCCAAGGCAACGTGTCCCTTTAATATAATCATGAGATGTTAAATCATGTTTCGAGGCTTTAGGATGAATTGCTTATAACAAGATCTGTTTTTGGTTATGAAGTTTTGAATTGAAGGAATTTTTCAACAATGTTTTTTCTACAGTACTCTGATTATTTGCATAAGCCTGCAAGAACGTTTTTATAATACATGTAGGTCGTAATTGTCTTTTAAGTTGAACAACGTTTTTATCACTTTCCATGATATGGTATATTGTTTTTCGGACCAAAATGTCATATTTACCACATTAAAGACAATGTATACCTTTGGTAATTGTCAAAGACCAGTATATTGGTGATCATTTCACTTTGAAGCAATGTGGTTATTGAAAAAGATTTCAATTTGAGAAAAGTTACTCTCAGATACGTTTCTCAGATTGTTCCAGTTGCGGATTATTCTTCCTCCAAGGACATAGACACTCCGGATTTTCAGTGATCTAAAAATCATGACCTACTTTTGAAATGAAATGTTCACAGGTTATTTTTATTGTATATATCTACATTGTACATGGAATACAAACCAATGGTATACATTAAGAGGGGAAACTGGAGCACATTTCTTGCCAATAATGAATCTTTAAAACATATTGAAATTCATAATGAGGTTTAACAAGCATGTCAAGCACCACACCATGTTGTTAATAACCTCATTATTTGACCCTACCACATTTTTCATATAAAACAGGTCAAAATGTGAGGTCTTTTAAAGTGACATTTTGGTTATTCTTGCTTTTACTTTGAAATGTGACAATCAATATTGTACCTGTCAACAGTTGTCGTTTGTCACATGGTTGAAAATGTGGCGTTTTTAATTATAAATATTTGCAGTAACTAGTCTCAATATTGCCTTTTAAACATTAACCTTATTTACAAGTACTTTTTAGATTTCCAGTATACTCAGAATTATATATGGTAAGATAATCGTGGTATAAAGTAGCTCGTACTGCTCAGTTCAGAAGAATGATATTTGTTTCAATTTAGAATATCTAAATAAAGTAAAACAATTTATTGGTGGAACAAAACCCAACATACAAGGCTTTAATGTGTGTTTTTTGTACTTCAATGTGTTGGTAGATTGATTTAGTGAAAACTGATTTTAATGTGTATGATAAACATAATGTTGTTTGAAGCCTCCAAGAAATACAAGGAGACATAAAATAACAGACCTGTCACCTTTTACCTTAAAGGCAATGGACATATATCTTTGGTAATTGTCAAAGACCCACTTTTCTCACTTGGGGTATCTCAACATAACAAATCTGGTCAATTGGTCATCGAAGTTGCGAGAGAATAATGAAAGAATAAAGACCCCTTTATTGCACAAACTTGTGTGCTTTCAGATGTTATTCGAGTGAGAAATAACCTTGTTCTAAAAAGCTTGAAGAGGGAGCCGTTTCTCACAACGTTTTATGCTATCAACAGCTCTCCATTGCTCGTTACCAAGTATGGTTCTACACTAACAATTAATTTGAGTAATTACCAATAGTGTCCAATGCCTTTAATACCATAGGTAACCTTGTACCACAAGTCCTATGTTCATATTTGTCCATGGGGTTGGTTTGTCAACAGATTCAAGGAGCCTACTTTAACAACAACGAATCAAGCGGAACAACATTGAGGTCCTTATAATTGGGTACTTCAGGACAAGTTGTAAGATTTATAACCAACCTTGTTGAATTCTCAACCAGAAGGAACAAATTTGTGTCCATGGGGTGGGATTTCATATGAAGCGTAGAGAAAAGGAGAAATGGGCCGAAATATCACAAGGATAGGGGAATTCTAAAGACGGGTGCTCCGCAAGGAGTTTTGTGTGCAAAGGAAATAGGGAGGTTCTTTGCTATGGGGCCAAATTAAAGAACAATGTCTCCACGGGGATGCAAACAAATGGAAGTGTGTGAGAGGGTTAGAGAAGGGGGGGGGGGGCAGCTACTTTAGAGATAATAACCTTTAGATAACTTTTTCCTATCAAAACCCTTCAAGCGTTTGTTGTGGAGCCTGTGGCATGGAAGAAAGTTGACCTCAACCTGAACGTTTTAGTTAGATAGCACAAAAAGGGGGGGGGGGGGGGGTGAGGCACAACTTGCTAAGCCCCCAGCTGCCTCCCCCACCCCCACAAAATACAAATTGCGATATAGATAAAGAAGAGAGAAATAATAAGAAATTTGATTTTGTATCGTATCGCGGACACAAAATGCTATAAAAGAATTGTGGCCTCCTGAACATTTATTTCCCTTACAAAATAAAAACACACCACCTTCCACTGACAAACCCATTCCCCTGTCCCCCCTGATTCCTCAATCCCCTTGTGTCCCCTGCCCTCCCCATTGTGCTCCCCTTCTGTGTCCCCGCCCCTCCCCATTGTGCCCCCCCCCCCCAAAAAAAAAAAAGAAGCTTGATATGCCGCTGTGTGGGTGGGTAGGTCTAGGGGTGGGGGCATCCTATAAAGTTTGCTCTCGGAGGGAATGCATGTAGTGGGGGTGCTGGTTATGGACAAAGTTGTCACAGATTCTGTCTACGGCGCCACCTCCCTCTCAATAAAAAAAAAGGGGGCGTGACGGCCCGGAACAAAACTAGTCCTAAACAAAACCACAAAAAAATAAACACAAGTTGGCCAGCTTCTGCCGATAGGAGGCGCTGTTTATTATAAGTAGATTATCATCAAAGATCGGCCGCGCGTAGCGGCGCTATACGATCAAAGTGGCTACCGCTCCATAGAACATAGTAAAGCGGCCACGGAAAATGACTTCACTTTCTGACTTTCTGAATGAATGAATGAATGAAAACTGTGCTCATTAACGCTGCTTTGCAACATCGTTTAGGTGAGTAATTATCCATCCAATATAAGGTAATAAACTGACAACCAGTGTCACATTTCCGTTCGTTTTCTCTCATCTTGAGTCATATGTCAGTGACAACATTGTCACGTCTCCCACCATGTCCATTTTCTGACGTGACAAACCACAAACAATCTGCCCGCCGCCGAAGCATGCATCTTGATTTAGACTAGCTAGAGAGGTAAATACAATGAAAAAGGACTGTCTGGGCCGGCCCCGGCTGAATCGACTATTTAATGAAATTGATAATAATGCAAATGGTATCACTCATATGGAGGAAGGATGTCCATGTTAATGTTACTAAGTAATATTATACTGTAAACAGTTTCATCATTAACTTGTATAACCGACTATTCAGGCCCTCATTCATCATCAACATTAATTTACAATCAAACTGAATTTACTAAAACAGTTTACTGTTTTTATTTGTCAAGCAAGGCACACTGTTTTTTGTATTTGGTGCAGCATGGAGGTAGTCCAATGGGTGTAGGCATATAATAATTTCTATTGTACATGTATGTAAATAAATGGGATTGGTTCTGGCTAGCCCACCTTGTTGAGCTGTTAATTAATGGCTCTGCTTTTAACCTTAAATCATTAAAAGATGGCGGCGCCCAAGAACATGTCACGTTAAATGTAATTTTTGTACACTTTTTTTGGACCAATTTTCAAATCATCACATCTGGACAAAGTCATCATTTAGTAAGCCCTGTAATGTGTCATAGTAATTCCACAAATGTAAGGAATAAAATGAGGTATGTTGGAGTAGTATTGGACTTTTTTAAATGGGAGAAATTTGCAATCAAACTACCACGCATTTTGCGACCTTTGAAAACTTAGTGTTTAAGACATGTATCGAAGGTGGGCTGTAATGGTGACATTGATGAGACCGATGTGAAAAGCGGAGCCATTAGCAGCTCAACAAGGTGGGCTAGGTTCTGGCATGTCTGGTTCACACTTCGGATACTTCAGAGTGACCCTGGCTAAATCATAAAAATGTTGTTCTTCAATCAACAAATAAGGAGAGTGATCTATTTATTATTGTTTTTGTCATCTCTGGTTCTGTGATAATTTTTTAATAAAGGTATTACTATTAGAAAACATAATTTGACCAGAATGTCAGTCTCATCATAGAGGTAGAATTTCTACCTCCATGGTCTCATGAAGGATACAAAGGTTTATGTGACGGAATGTGTGAAAAATATCCATGTAGCCAGAGGAGTGGTCCGGGTGAGATTGCAGAACTTGCAATCACAAGGTTTTGTGTTCAATTTGGAACCCTTCCGGCAGGGTCCTACTACTTGCCGGCCGTCAACTCGCTTCGTGCTGTCAACTCGCCGTCAACTCGCCATCAACTCCTCAAATACATTTAAAATCCACAAGGCATAGAACTGTAAAGTATTCCCTAAAAGAAAATTTTCGTAAGTTTTAGGTTACATATCGGTATACAAATTTAGGTTTTTTTTCTTGTGAAGAAACTCTCTAAGCAGCAAACTGTCGGCCGCCATCTTGGTTTCACGGTGCCTGCACAACATGGACAACAGAGGGCATAAATGGAATAATCTTGGCTCAAGATGTCAGTGATCGGTACTGCATAGTGTACTGTGCGTCGTGTAAATTGATCGCCGACATCTTTGGTCAAGACTAATCCAAACCTGCTATCTGCGCATTGGTTGAATTGACGGCGAGTTGACGGCACAAGCGAGTTGACGGCGAGTTGACGGCAAGTAGTAGGACCGTTCCGGCCAACTTTAACAGCTGATTTCACACTACCAGATTAAGTATTGTCAATATCATCTAGTTACTGAATCACAACTTCTTGATTTGCGCAGTTCATAATCAAAGACAGTAAACCAATGTTTGCATGAGACAGATTTGCTGTTGCCAGCTTGGCGTTTATATATCCCCCTGTGGGAGTTTGCCGAGTTCCCTCAGCGGGAAGATCATCTAAACAAACAAAAAAATGTTTAAAAAAATTAACAAACAAACCAAGGTTTGTAAGTTTGAGGTACTTGGCAGAATGAGAATCACTTTCACTGCAGGCTCATGTGGTGATTATCTGTCTCTGAAATCAAATGTTAGGCCCCATATAAACAGTTAAAAAACAAATTCTTATTTAAATTTTATCTGTTTACTTGCCTAGAAATTATAATAAACAAACCCTTACATTATTGTACTTACTTTATAGGACTACACATTACATAGATAGCTGATTGACTTAGATGGATCATGGGGAGCATCCAAGCTATGGAGGTTCCAGTGACTCTGAAGGTGCCAGTGTACGCCCTCCGACCAAACGAGTCAAATCCAAATCAAGGGTGTGGGAAAAAGTGGCTTGGTTTACAAGACGACCACGTCGGGAGCCTGAGGTCGAAGCGGCATTAACCGGGGAGGAAGGTGGGGCTGCTAGATTACCCTTAGATGTTATGGACATTGATGATGTGCCATCATCCAGCTCTAGTCATTCACCGAATATAAGTCAACCTCTTTCGGAGTACAGCTCATCAAGCGAGGGTGATATCGCTACTTATGATAAGGACCCAGAGAGTAGCCAGGTTGTTTATCAGAACTGTGTGCGACCGAGTCTGGTTAAGGCTATGTTTGGGAAGAGTGACGGTGCCTCCGCGCATAGTAGCAAGTCACAGGGTAACTTAAGAAAGGGAAAGAAGTGTACAAGGAAATCCAATCAAGAAACCCATGAGGATGATGACCAGATGTCAGGGAGGAAACCGACTTCACCAAAGGAGACCAAAGGACATCGTGCAATCATCGACAAATGGGATTCCAAATCAATACCATGTCATTGTCCAGCATGTTGCTCCTGTCGTCATAGCAACTCGGACATAAACTTTGCCAGTTGGCCGCGGAAACGAACATGCCCGTTGCAGTTGAGCTTACGGTTGACAAAGGCTAAACTCCCGATGGCCGTCCAGCTGGCGTCGCAATTGAACACAAGCCCTAGGCCGAGTTCCAAATGTAGGAAACATCACTCTCATTGCGAGCTCAATGGCCATGCGTCATCACCATCCCACACCAAATCCTCTGAAAGAAAGCGAATTCAGTCGCCAGTCAAGCACCAACATGACACGTGCTTATGCAGCCACAGAGTCGAACATGAGCTCAAATCTAGAAGCTTGCCGACTTGTGTGTCGCTAAGCTCTCCTAGTCTCCATTCACATATCAGTAACTCTCAGCCATCGTCTCCAAATCATCTTGCCATCTGTAAGAAGCGTGATGTCCACAAGAAGACCTCTAAATCGGGCTGCTCCTCAACTACCTCTAAGACCGAGATGCAGAAGAGGGCAAGGGATAGTAAGGTCAAGAATCGCGATTGCCATTTCGGGGTGGAAGGCTCGGTCTTCAAGCATAGAATGGAGGTGAGTGCAAATTCATAAACTAAAGTGTGTTTTTACATACAACTTTTTTTTCCCACGGTTGTAGGCCTGATACTTCGCTAGACCTTATTGACATCATCCTGCCTCCATCTTAGAGGTAAAATGGTGACAAAACAATCAAAACGTACAGATTTGTACGCGCAGCGCACAGGATTGGCCAATGAACAACCTCAGTTTGACCTCTAGGTGAGGGCGCCCTACTGAAATGAGGTCATGTGCATAAGGTCTATAGAGGTAATTTCCTCCCAAGCCCCTTGGCCCAGTTCCATAAAGCCAGTAAGCACAACAACCTTACTAAGCACAGACTAATATTGCTTAGCAGAAACAGGATACCAGCCCAAATTACATTAAGTTTGCATTGTTGTGGCTGGTGCCCGACTAAATTTTTGCTGAGCAAAGACCTTTTCAAGCATTTTCTGCTTGACAGCTCTATGAAATTGGGCCCAGGTGATTGCATTGGGGCCCCTTGAAATGCTCCAGTACAAATTTACAATGTCCTCAAAGAGGTGCCTTTACCAAGAGGTGCACTTAACCAAGGAGAAAATGCCTTGGTGCTCTTGCCCTTTCAAAGCCTTGAGGCCTGCTTTTGGAATGTAGGAATGCTAACAATTTTTTGTGTACGTATCTTGGCACAGCAGCAAGCTTTTTTGTGGTATTTTTTAAAACTTGTCATGCTTGTGCGAGCAATTTAGTTTCTTCTTTTTGGATTAATAAAGTTTCCTTGTGTCTTTGTCTCGAGTATCCCCCGACAAACTTGGACAAACATCTAGGATTCAAACTGCCTCTAGCTACCGGGCAATCTCGGTAGTCTAGATGGTAAGACACTGCTCTAGAATTGCAAAGGTCTTGGGTTCGAATCCCACCCGAGTAGTATGCCTGTGATAATAAGTTCACAGGACTCAGGGAAGTACTGAGTATGCAGTGCTAACACACATCGGTGTATGGGTAAAAACCAAAATGAATAAACCTGGACACTTTGAGTTTTTTTCTACGTAGATCCCCATTTTTACCCTTAGTTATAAGTCGTAGATCTTCAGGAAGAGTCTTTAAATGCATTTGTTGTTTATAAACAGATGATCCAGCTGTGGTTTCATGAATTCAACGACCAACAGAAGAACACAATGATGAAACGTCTCCTGGTAAGTTTATAATAATAATAATATAATAATAAACGAGACTTATAAAGCGCATTTTACAAAATTCAATGCACTGGAAGAGTGCTACGGAAAAGACGATTATGAGAATAGATATGTTTTTAATTTACTCTTGAATGTCTGGAGTGTGTTGGTGTTCCAAATATGACTTGGTAGGGCGTTGCAGCACCAGGGACCAGCGACTGAAAAGGACCGGTCCCCTGCCATTTTGTGTGTGCGAGGGATTGTTAGATTCTGGCCGGAGCGGAGCCCACTCCGGCCAGATTTGTTGAAATTTAGCGACTCTGTAAGGTATTGTGGAAGTACGTTAGAGAGTGCTTTGTGCATGTTCACTGATGTTTTGAAGGTGATGCGTTGTTTAACTGGTAACCAGTGTAATTGTTTGAGAAGAGTGGATGCGTGTGTGTATTTGGGTTGCAAGAAAATGATACGTGCAGCATTGTTTTGGAGCCTTTGTAGACAGTCAATGTCAGCTTGCTTAATACCATTGAGGAGAGAGTTACAATAATCCAGTCTAGACAACACAAGGGCTCTGGCAGCAGCGTGGCATGTGTTTGTGTCAATATATTTGCGTATTTTGGAGATGTTTCTGATCTGATAGTTGATGGACTTGCATGTACGTGTGACGTGTGTGCTCATTGTCGTGGAGCTGTCGAAAAAGACGCCTAAATTTCGCACTGTTTGAGATGGCTTAAATGTTGTGTTGTTCACGTTCACAGTCAAGTGGCTGAGAACTTTCTGGTGATGAGGAGAAGCAGCAATGAAAAATTCAGTTTTGTCTTTGTTCAGAAGAAGTTTGTTTGCGATTAACCAGTTTTGAACATCGGTGATGCAGTTTGACAATCTGAAAAGAGCACATTCTGCGTCGTTGGGAATGGAGGGGTCGAAATCCATATAAATTTGGATATCATCAGCATATGTATTGTATTTGATGCTGTGTTGGCGAATAATATCACCCACAGGGCTTAAGTACATGGTAAAGGTAAGAGGACCAATAACAGAGCCCTGTGGGACGCCCAAGTGAATGTGGCTCACATCAGAGTCAGCCCCAGAAACTGTGACATGACTCGTCCTGTCATGGAAGTAGGATGTGAACCACTTCAGGGCAGTATTATGGATGCCAAACTGATTTTGGAGACGACGCAGCATTGTGCTATGATCAAGGGTGTCAAACGCAGCAGACAAATCAAGCATAACTAAAAACATGGCTTTGTTACTGTCCAGTACCTTCAGAATGTCATTTTGAATACATAATAAAGCCGTTTCAGTGCTGTGGTCGGCTTTGTAAGCTGATTGTAGGGGGTCTGCTAGAGAGTACTTATTGATGTGATGTTTTAGTTGAGTGCTAACAACCCTTTTGATGAGCTTGCAAAGGTAACGAAGATTAGACACTGGGCGATAGTTACAGAGTTCATCTTTGTCGAGGGAAGGTTTCTTTAGGATCGGTGTGATCACAGCGTTGCGAAGTGCTTTTGGAAAAACTCCAGATGAGAGTGAGGCATTGACAATTTCAGTTAGAGTTGGGAGAAAACTGGCAATGTGCTGTTTGAGTAGCCAGGTCGGAACAGGATCTAGCTGGCAGGATTTCGTAGTAGACTGGTTAATGATCTTGAGCAGATCCTCTGGGCTAACAGTACAGAAATCTGACAAAATACAGTCTGGGTGCAGGGCTGGTTTCTCAAAAACATCGGAACTCACATTGTGCTCATCAATGCTGCTGCGAATGTTTTTGACTTTATCTGTGAAGAATGTGCTGAATTCATTGGCGAGGGTCTGTGGCGTGTCTAATATTGCAGGAATTTGACGAGGAGTAGTTGTCAGCTCATTGACAATCCGAAAAGCATCCTTCGGGTTAGCGTTGACAAGCGAGTTTCTGAAGTAGTTGGACTTGGCTTCCACTAGGACGTCTTGCATGGCCTGCTTGGTGGAGTAGTAAGCAAGACGATCAGTAGAAGAGCCGGTCTTGTGCCATTTGCGTTCTGCTCGCCGACGTACACGTTTTGCTTCAACTACAGATGTGGAGTACCATTTGGGCTTTGAGCGATTAGGTTTTGTTGTGACTGTTAAAGGTGCGTGTTTGTCGAGAACATGAATAACCGATTCATCAAACTTGTTGATTAAATTGTCAATGTCATAGCCGTCGAAATGAACATCTTGTAGGTGGCAGGACAGATCTTGGGCCAGGGACTCTTGATCAACTCTATGGAATTGACGACGTGATGATGCTACCATATCTGGTACCAGCTTTTCCATAAAAAGCGAACATGAAATGACCCCGTGGTCTGAGATGCCGTTCATGTCCACAGAATGGGAGACAAGTAGACCTTCCTCCTCATTTCTTGTAAGGATCCAGTCCAGGGTGTGACCTTGTGTGTGTGTAGGCCCAGATACATGCTGAGTCAGTCCTGAGGCAGCAAGTGCAGAGTGGATATGAGCAACATCATGTTTATCTGGGCGGTCGAAGTGGATGTTGAAATCTCCAAGAATTACTATTTTCCCTGGTAGAATATTAATGGCATCAAGGAATCCATCAAACTCTGTCAAGAAAGTAGACGTTTTCAATTGATTCTTTACTGACGGAGGTGGTCTGTAGATGGTCACATAATGAATACATCGTTTTAGGTCAGCGATGACTGAGTATTCAAATGTACTAACATCGAATGTTATTGGAGCAAGTCTCAAGTTCAGTTGTTCTTTGCATACTATTGCTATGCCACCGTGTCTGTCGGCAGGACGGGGGACAATGAAGAATGTATAATGAGGTGGTGTGATCTCGTTTATTATGATTTGATCTTCATGTCCCAGCCAAGTTTCAGTCAGCATCATTATATCAATGTTCTTAGATTGAAAATAGTCGTTTATGAGCAATGCTTTATTACATACGGAATGGTGTGCCGCCTGTAAATTGCTCGAGGTGGTTGGTTTGATTGGTGTCGCTGTAGGCCCACTGTTGATTTGAGAGCGTTTTCGGTGTACACGTAAATGTTGTCCTCCTCGTCGACTTCTAATGCGAAGAAGTCCAAGGTCTTTCATAGATTGGTAAGTATCTCTGGGTATCCTGGAAGATGGATACTTCTGAGATTTCCGAAGTTTAATCAGTTCAGATCTAGTATACTGCAGGGGTTCACACGACGGTGAAATAGTGCATTCACCCACAACACACCCATTCAAGTTGACGTCTGTCTTTGTTACATCCATTGTTATGTTAATTTGACGAACAATGCAGAGGGGGTATAGGGTCTCAAGGGTATTGATCAAACATACATGTAGGAGACTTACAGTTAGCGATGTTATACCCAACATTTTCTCAGCAAAATCCAGCTTTCAGGTGATAACATCAGTCGACAACCTGAAGTAAGGTGGTGGTCTGTTGTACAATAAATCCTCTTACATGAAGATCATTTCAAATGGAGGACTTAAAAAGGCAAAAACTATTGACTTTTCTCGACTTTTCCGGTGCAATCTTTAAAAGCGGCAGCAGCTCAGACAGCGCCCTCAACTTAATCATAACGTATTTACTTAGCATCAATTGAAGGTTTTGTACAAGTTACTTGATAGTTTACCCTTGCATAAAGACACAATTATATGTGAATATATCTTTTCATTTAATCATTGATTTAGGGCCTAATACATTAAATGAAACAATCTGTTCAAATGAAAACACAGAAAAGCTGTAGATGCAATTGTATACACGTGGCAAGGTTTAGTTACCTTCAATTGAAGGTTCTTGTTAGTTGAGAGTTTACCCTTTCACAAGGACCCGATACTTGAATGTTACTTCCATTTCATTATTGATTTAATTAAAGCTTACTTGGTAATGAATAATGGGGAGAGGTTGATAGTATAAAACATTGTGAGAAACGGCTCCCTCTGAAGTGGCGTAGTTTTCGAGTAAGAAGTAATTTTCCATGAATTTGATTTGAGACCTCAGATTTAGATTTTGAGGTCTCGAGATCAAGCATCCGAAAGCATAAACTTCGTGTGACATGGGTGTTTTTTCTTTCATTATTATCTCGCAACCAATTGAGCTCAAATTTTCACAGGTTTGTTATTTTTTGCATATATGTTGAGATACACCAAGTGAGAAGACTGGTCTTTGACAATTACCAATAGTGTCCACTGTCTTAATAAAACATTCAAATAAAATATTCCATTGGAATGAAAACATAGGAAAGCTACAAAATGTATGTGACAAGGGTTAGTTAATTTCAGTGTTATTTCTGAGTAAATGTGAGTGTATGAAAATCAATTACAAACTTTCATAACCATTTAGACAGTGGTTTTGAAATCTGACAGTTTTTCATCTGAACACGGACATCGTTTGAACAAATTTGTTTTAAAATTAGTTTTTGAAATGGAATGAATAATAATAATAATGAACCATTTTTGTAGAGCGCATATCACAATCACAGAGAAGTCCCTATGCGCTTTGAGATGAAAACAAAAGAGAAGTAAAAGTTAATAGAGATGTGAAGTAAATACAAAAGCAAAATTTAGTTGATACAGAAAGAAGTAATGAAGGCTATTGCAAAAAATAAATGTGTTTTTAACTTTGTCTTAAATAAATTCACTGTTTGAGCTTGTTTTATGAATGCAGCAAAGACTAAATCAACTAATCTGTACCAAGATTTCTTCTGTTTGTGTGTTTTTAGGAGCAGTGTGACCTCCCACAGATGCACATGCTCTCTGTTACCATGGCACCCATCTTGCATCAAAGCTGCCCACATAATTGCCAGGATTTGTTGTCATGGTTACCAGCTCAACTATCACTTCGTATTTTGACCTACTTAGATCCAGGTAAATAGAAATCAAATTGTAGAGAATTTTTGTTTTAATCAATTATCTGTCAGAACCAATTGCGTAGAGCTGCTAAGCAAAAAGATTTGCTTAGCATGAAATTTCTTCCTTGATAAATTGCCATTTGTTGCATTTTGCTTGTTACTTGTTTTGTAGCTGTTGTTTGCTTATCCTGAAAATCATGTGGAAATTTGGTTGGTAATCCTGTTTTTATCAAGGCAAAAATTTCATGCTTTAAAGCAAATGTTTTGTGCTTAGCAGCTCTATGAAACTGGGCCCTGTTATTTAAAGGGGCTGTGTTGTCACCATCAAAGCAGGCTTGTGGCTGTACATGGAACAAGGATGAGATTCTTCCGCCTTTTGGCGGAATAACGACTTTCCTACTTTGAAAAAACATTGTTTTTAAATCACAAACATTTTATTGGAAAAGAAGTTCTTTATACAATCGATCCCCAAATCACAAGCCAATACAAATGGTTGTTGATGAAAAAAAGTAATATCAAGGGCAGATATTATGGGATAGGATTGTCCAAAAAGAGGATTTTTTTAGCTTTCTGAAAAATGTTTGCATTATTAGTGTTAAAAACTTGCAGGCGACTCAAAACTAAACTTGGTTGTTAGTGGTTAGTCTGGGGGATTCAACCCACAACCTTGTGATTTCATGTTCTGCAGTCTAACTACTGGACAATGGTGGCGTGGTGTATATTTGTATCACTACCAAAATAACTTTCTTCAATTAAGCAGGCATAATATTCTCCCTATTCTAGTCTGACTTTCAACTTTTTTTATCCTTGGAAAAATCAGAAAAATGGTTATTATATAGCCTGACAAATACTCTTAAGCCTATTCCATGTGTAGTTGTAGGTTAGCCATTGTACTTTTTTTGTTCCTACTTTTTTTCAAGGCCAAAATATCATGCCTGTTTGTTATTCCTATGGAACCCTTTGAGTTCTCACTATGACTGTCTTTATTTCTTGCAGTGAGCCTGTGCCGATGTGCTTGTGTCAGCCATGCGTGGCATGAGCTAGCTATTGAGCCAACCTTGTGGCGGACATTATGTCATCTTCCTAAGTGGGCGTTACCAAAGGCTGAAGAACAGAAACAAATGATTAATCACATCTCATCCTATATTCATGTAAGTATGAAAACGCTGTGGTCTTGACCCAATTTCATAGAGCTGTGTAAAGCAGTGGACACCTTTGCTAGGCCTAATTGTCAAAAACCAGTATTCTCATTGGGTGAATCCCAACATAATTAGGCATACAGTAACAAATCTGTGAAGATTTTGACTTAATTAGTCATCGACGTCGCAAGAGAATAATGAAAGAAAGAACACCCTTGTTGCACCAAATTCGTGTGATTTTAAATGCCTAAAAAAGGTTTAAGGCCTGAAGTCTTTTACTGTTTGAGTGAGAAATAGTTTCTTCCTATTTCTCCACACCATTCAAAGCTTCACACAATACTTACCCGTTTAAATAATTGAATATTTTGTTATTATTAAGTGGAAGCAGGCTTTTGCGGAACGCTACCGGCTAAGACGTAACTGGCTGAAGGGATTGTGTTCAGTACGGACATTTGAAGGACATACACAAGGCATATCATGTGTGCAGTTTGATGACACTAGGATCGTTAGTGGCTCATCAGATAAAACCATCAAGGTTTGTATTATGACTAGTCATTTCTCCTTCTATAAATTGTTTGGCAATTCTATTGGTTTGAATTCCTATTTGGACCCGAATTATGATGGTGGTCAGTTTGGTGTAATTGTATCTTTGCTCGCCATCCTCCTTTAGGCCCCCGGTCCGAATCATACTGGGGGCACTATGTGGCATGGTTGGTGTGTGCGTAAAGCGCTCGCCTCTCACCAAGGTGACCACGGTTCAATTCCCGGCCGGGGCCATACATAAGTTAAGTTGTGCATTGGTTCTCGGCTGTGCCACGAGGGTTTTCCAGACCATCCGGTTTTCCTCACTCGGAAAAAATCAAACACTTTCGATCCTTGGCTGTGCTTCGTGGTCATAATGGGTTGATGTGGCTGGCAGCCAAAGGCGCCCTTGAATGCCTGCATCTCGAACACGTTGAAGCCGCGTCCTTCGCAATTCAGCTCTTAGCTGCGAGTAAGGATGATTAGCCCCCCAAAGTATTATTATTACTATTATTATTATTATTATTATTATTATTACTACTATTATTATTATTATTATAATAATAATAAACAACAATAGCAATAATAATAAAAACTATCAAAGTGTCATGTTTTATTCAGAAGATGTGTATATTGTTGTATTTCTGATAACAGGTGTGGAATATTCGTACTAACTCTCCATGGTCTGTGCAGACTCTAGTGGGTCACTCAGGTACAGTAAGATGCCTGCATCTACAGGGTAGTCAACTAGTATCAGGCTCAACGGACCATACTATCAAGGTATGCATAAAGAACTCAACTCTAATATTCATAGTGGAAGTGTCGTGGCCGAGCGGTTAAGAGCACCGAATTCAAACTCTGGTGTTTTTGATCAGCAGAGTGTGGGTTCGAATCCCCAGCCGTGACACTTGATCGGCAGAGTTAGGGTTCGAATCCCCAGCCGTTACACTTGTGTCCTTAAGCAAGACACTTAACCACTGCTTCGTCCTTCGGATGGGACATTAAGCCGTTGGTCCCGTTGGTTGTGTAACGTACGTAAAAGAACCCATTTTGGCTGAATTCAGACTTTTTATGTCGGCCTGGTAAAGAAAATCAGACAATATTTTTTTCCACAAATAAAGAAATCCTGCAAATTGTACTACTTCCTTTGGATACTGTTTCCAAAAGCTCCTTGAAATCAATAACCCCAGGGGTTACCAAATGGTAGAAATGCCAACATTTCAACATACCTTTGAATTTGTATCCAAGTTTCAGACTTTTTTGTTAGTAATGACTCTCACCCCTGGTCAACGCCCAGTCTTCTTACTTGGTGTATCTCAACATATGCATAAAATAACAAACCTGTGAAAATTTGAACTCAATCAGTCGTCGAAGTTACGAGAAAATAATGGAAGAAAAAACACCCTTGTTGCACAATTTAAATTCTTTCAGTTGCTTGAATTTGAGACCTCAGCTGAGGTCTCCAAATCAATTCAAATATTTTAGTGAGAAATTACTTCTGTCTTAAAAACTACATTACTTCAGAGGGAGCCGTTTCTCACAATGTTTTATACTATCAATAGCTGTCCATTGCTTTTGTTACCAAGTAAGTTTTCTTGCAAACAATTATTTTGAGTAATGGCAAATGTCTAGTTCCCTTAATAATAATACCACTATGTTTGAATTGATTACAGGTATGGGACTTGTCCATGCAGAATAGCTGGTCCAGTATAGCATGTCGTGTTACCATGACCGGGCATGAAGATACAGTACGCTGTTTACAAGTGGATGAAGAGAAGGTAGTCAGTGGATCGTACGATAAAACACTGAAAGTCTGGGACATTAGGACTGGTCTCTGTCGCCACACACTCAGGTAATAATAAAAGTAACACTCGGTTCTAGCGCTTTATCACACACCTAGGGGCGTATTACAGCGCTCAGTATTTTTCCTGCAAGATGTGTGGAGCTACGTTTTAGAGTATGATACCTATTCCTTTATAGCACCATGTAATGGTTTACAAGGTGCTGTGGCATGCTGCCGATCAGACCAGGAACACCGGGGCGTGCCCCTTCTCTTTACGATAAGTGCACTGGGCTCTTTTACATGCATTACACAACACATGGGACCACTGGCTTTACATCCCATTCGGAAGACAAAGCATTGTGTGTAAGTGTCTTGCTCAAGGACACAGGTGTCATGACTGGGACTCGAACCCACACTCTGCTGATCAGAAACACTTGAGTTTGAATCCTGTACTCTTAACCTCTAGGCTAATGTATAACACGCCACAAATTAGTGACCAATTAAGAACTCACTTTGCTACAGTGAAGTGTGTGTAACTAGAAGTCCCCTCGATCCACTAAAGCTAAAGTTAGCAGTCCCTGCCAATTTCCTACCTCCCGAACAGGTAGTAGTTAATAAGCAGGACAGTGCTTTTCAGAACTAAGTAGTTTCCCGATACCCAAAATGAACTCTGTGGCAGTTCAAAGCAAAGAAGAACAAAAAATAGTCCCAAAAAACAAAATCTACACAGCAAAGTAGCTATACAATGGTTTTACAGACTCACCATATGTCTAAAAAACTCTTTATAATATTTTTTGCGATAACTAAGGCCTTCTGAGTATCTGTCGCTGGTTTTCGGTTCTCGTGTGAGAGGGCTTTTCAGTAGCTGGAAGCTCATTCTTTACTTGTGTACCTCAGAAACTAAACATTCTTTGTGTATTTTTATTGTACACTGAAGGATTTACACACTGTGTTCGTTTTCCCCTTTTCACTACCTCTACAGAGGTCATACAGGTGCTGTATTGTGTCTTCAGTTTGACACAACAAAGATCGTTTCAGGGTCGGCGGATAAAACTATTAAGGTAAGAGAATTGAAAGTATCCCCTTTGTTATTAAGTGTCCTTTCAAGTGTAAATTGCTTGCACTATGTTGAAGGTTGATGCTGTTGTGTAACGCATGTAAAAGAACCCAGTCCACTTAGCGAAAAGAGAAGAGGTTCGCCCCATTGGTCCTGGCTGTGGTTGCTAAATGCACCATTGCACCCTTATAAGCTGCTAAATAATTGGATCTCAGAATCCATCACTGCAATAACCTATCTTTCTGAAAGTTTGTATACACTCAGCGCCTTGAGTGTGACCCTGTTGGTAGATACGTGTACATGCGATATGAAAGACTTCAATTTTATTATTATTATGTTATTAAAGGAACACGTTGCCTTGGATCGGTCGAGTTGGTCTATAAAAAGCTTTTTGTAACCGTTTGTTATAAAATGCATATATGGTTCAAAAGATGTTGTAAAAGTAGAACACAATGATCTACACAAATATGCCTCGAAATTGCGTGGGTTTCGTTTTACCTCGTCCAATAACACGGTCGGCCATTTATGGGAGTCAAAGTTTTGACTCCCATAAATGGCCCACTGTGATAGTTCGCGACGTAAAAAGAAAACCGTGCAATTTTGAGTGATACTTGTGCGGATCATTATATTCTACTTTTAAAACATCTTTCTAACCACATCCATTTCATAACAAACGAGACTAGTCTTATCTCGACTCGTCTTAACTTAGGACTAGCCATGCGTTTTTTTATATCTCCTAGGACTAGTCCTAAGCTAGAACTAGCCCTAACTCTTTGTGAAATCGACCCCAGGATTACATGTTCATGTAGGTGGCATGGATGGCAGTTTATTTAATAATAATAATAATAGTATCGAAGTCTTATATAGCGCACGTATCTACCAATCTATAAATCGAAAGTTGTTATTATTATTATTATTATTATAAACAAGGTACTCAAGGCGCTGAGTATATACAAACTTTCAGAAAGATAGGTAATTGCAGTGATGAATTTTGAGACCCAATTATTTAGCACCTTATAAGGGTTAACAAGGTGCTATGGCGCATTTAGCAGCCACAGCCAGGAACACCGGGGCGAACCCCTTCTGTTTTCGAAAATTGCACTGGGTTCTTTTACATGCGTCCGTTACACAATACATGGGACCAACGGCTTTACGTCCCAGCGTTACCCCAAATCCTGTCTTGTGATATTTGGGGCGATCTCTCACACACACACAAAAGAAAATTCTGCACAAGCTTGTGTAAGCGAAAAATGCCTCCGAGTATCATTGAGTGTGCACAAGCAAAATGTGCCCACTATTCTGTGAAATACCCCTGATGAATTATTGCACAAGCAAAATGTGCCCACTATTCTGTGAAATACCCCTGATGAATTATTAAAGACCCTGGACACTATTGGTAATTGTTAAAGACCAGTCCTCTCACTTGGTGTATCTCAACATATGCATAAAATAACAAACCTGTGAAAATTTGAGCTAAATTGGTCGTCGAAGTTGCGAGATAATAATGAAAGAAAAAACACCCTTGTCATACGAAGTTGTGTGCGTTTATAGATGGTTGATTTTAGACCTCAAATTCTAAATCTGAGGCTAGAAATCAAATTACTTCTTTCTCGAAAACTAGTCACTTCAGAGGGAGCCGTTTCTCACAATGTTTTATACTATCATCCTATCCCCTTTACTCGTTACCAAGAAAGGTTTTGTGCTAAGAATTATTTTGAGTAATTACCAATAGTGTCCACTGCCTTTAAAGATGTGTTTGATTGATTTGATTATTTGCTAGATTTGGAGTCTTGCTACAGGGTTGTGCCTCCGCTCATTAGCAGGCCATCGCGACGCTGTCACATGTCTTCAATTTGATGCCAGTAAAATCATCAGTGGCTCATTGGACAGGAACCTCAAGTTTTGGGAGTTGACGACGGGATTATGTACAAGTACCATAGACTGGACCCACTCTGAGGGACACACAGGCGTTGTCAGGTATGTGGTGTGAAAGCATTTATAAAGCTAAAGTAGTAGTCCCAGCCAATTTTCTATACCTTTCGCTCGGGCAGTAGTTAAAGGCACTGGACACTGTTGGTAATTGTCAATGACCAGTCTTTTCACTTGGTGTATCTCAACATATGCATACAAAAAAAACCCTGAAAATTTGAGCTCAATTGGTCCTCGAAGTTGCGAGATAACAAAAGAAGAAAAAAACACCCTTGTCACACGAGGTTTTGTGCTTTCGGATGCTTGATTTTGGGAACTCAAAATTCTAAATCTGTGGTCTCGAAATCAAATTAGTGGAAAATTTCTTCTTTCTCTAAAACTATGATACTTCCGAGGGAGCTGTTTCTCACAATGTTTTGTACTATCAACAGCTAGAATAGCTAGAATATTGTTATGGTTAACTTAGCCTGAAGTCGACTAATTCTGATTGTAACTCAGTTTAAAGTCAACTTAGTCCAAATTCAGCTTAGTTTAAAGTCAACTCAGTCTTAATTCAACTTAGTTTAAATTCAACTTTATCCAAATTCAACTCGGTCTGAATTGTCTAGTTGACTTGGGAATGGCGTGACTTGGGACAAAATTGGCTAGGACCACTATTACTTAGAACCGGGATGACTTGGGATTGAGTTGACTTGGGACAAAGCAGCCTTTGGACCAGGATGACTTGGGACTGAGATGATTTGAGACCGAGATGACTTGGGACCAAGATGACTTGGGACTTAGATGACTTGGGACTTAGATGACTTGGGACTGAGTTGACTTGGGACCGAGATGACTTGGGACCGAGATGACTTGGGACTGAGATGACTTAGGACCCAGATGATTTGGGGCTGAGATGACTTGGGACCAACTTGGGATCGAGTTGATGTTGGACTGAGATGACTTATGGAATGACTTTTCAGTTCAAAGTCAACCTGGTCCAAATTCAAATCAGTCTAAATTGTCTAGTTGACATGGGAACGGCGTGACTTTGGACAAAATTGGCCTGGACCACGATTACTTAGGACCGAGATGACTTGGGACCGAGATGACTTAGGACTGAGATAACTTGGGACTGAGTTAACTTAGGACCGAGATGACTTGGGACCGAGATGACTTGGGACTGAGATGACTTGGGACCAAGACGACTTGGGACCTAGATGACTTGGGATCTTAATGACTTGGGACCGAGATGACTTAAACCGAGATGACTCGGGACCGAGATGACTTGGGACTGAGATGACTTGGGACCGATATAACTTTGGACTGAGTTGACTTGGGACTGAGTTGACTTGGGACCGAGATGACTTGGGACCGAGATGACTTGGGACCAAGATGACTTGGGACTGAGTTGACTTGGGACCAAGCTGCCTTGGGACCGAGTTGACTTGGGACCAAGCTGCCTTGGGACCGAGTTGCATGGGACCAAGCTGCCTTGGGACCATGTTTGCTTGGGACCAAGCTGCCTTGGGACAGAGTTGACTTAGTACCAAGCTGCCTTGGGACGGAGTTTACTTGGACTGAGTTAACTTAGGACCGAGTTGATATGGGACCAAGGCGACCTTAGACCCAGGTGTCCTCACACTGAGCTGACCCATATTCATTGATGGTGTTGTTCTTTGATTGTTTTCTAGGTGTCTACAGGCTGATTCATGGCGTGTGGTCAGCGCTGCTGATGACCGAACACTCAAAGTATGGAATCTAGAGACAGGTGAACGGTTAGTCACACTGCGCCATCACACTGATGGCGTCACATGTCTGCAATTCAATAATACAAAGATTGTATCCGGATCATACGATAAGACAGTACGTCTTTGGGACTTCAGCTCAGTTTAAAGTCATCTCAAATGTACCAGGATTAGTGTGAACAAATCACTCATGACGTCACAAATGTTTGCCTGGTGTAGACGGAGCTAGTACTCCTTGCCAATTATTAATGCCATCAACTACTTTTGTGCCAATGTAGGGTCTAAACTGTATGTAATAGGTTTGTATAGGTTTAGTTAAAGAGGGATTGCATATGATGCCATTGACCACCATCTTTGATGGAACAGGGTGGAAAAGTTATTGCGTTACTCGCTGCATTTGACTGTAAGCCAATGGCTACCTTTCATGCGTGCACGTTTCATCAAAGATGGCTGCCAATGCAAGGGCATTGGAAGACTTTGGCTACAGCTAGGGCTACATCAGCTTGATTGCCAGTGTTGAAGAATAGGCAGACGCACACGATCTAGCTGTAGCTGTATCCAAAATTGCCGTCACGGACACGGCCGTACTGTTTGATTCAATCCTATTAGGTGTGGCATAAAACTTACCTGTGAAAGTTTCTGTTCAAAAGATGGTTGCGCCATTGATTTTCAGAGTCATTGCCAAACGTATACCGACCGTACAATATCTGATGTGTGAGTTGTCGCATACTTATAATAATGGCAGATAAAGTAAAGAATAAAAATACTAATAAAAATGTTGTAATTTTAGTTTATTTCACTGTAAATCAAGATAAAATTGTATTCACTTTTGGTTATGCAAGTCCAAACAACGCGATTAATGACATCTGAAAAATGGCAACATATTAGTTTGGATACAACATGGAAAGGTTTGCAGTAACACCATGTAATGACGACAGGTATCTCTAAATGAGTTGGGGTGGGGTTCTGAAAAAAAACCGTTGGTTTCAACTCGATGTTTTGGTCTGTATGCTCTGATCGTCTTCTGGAGAACGCTGGACTCTGATGCTGCATGCTGTTTATGTACTGTGGAGGTGGATTAGCTTGGTGATACACGAAGATGGGAAATAAAGGCGGGAAGTGGAGCTCGGTGATGCATGGTAAAACTGGATTCTGCTTTTACATTGTGTTACCGCAAACCTTTCCATATCGTATTTCCACCACGCAAAGTTTCAAATCCTATTTAGTTTAGATACCTTCTCAGGGTAATATAGTCTACCGCTACTGTTTAATTGATATGCATTTTTACACACGCCCGACAAGCACCTAGCGCTTTAAACAGGTTTTTAGCAGGTGTGCGTGCAAGGCGATCACTTTTGGTTAGCCAATCAGCGATGATTTTCAGTGCTTCCTTTCCAGGGGTGAGTGATGAGAGGTATTAGTACAGCGCACTGCCCATGGTAGCAAGGCTTGGCTGCATATTACTGCGTTATGTAGCGTTTAAAACTAGGACGTATGGCATTAGTGCTGCTCTCAAATAGCTTATATGAAGCAGGCTAGCCAAGTTGTTGTGATGCTTAATGTATTGCTTAGAAAGTACACCCGACTAGGGAGTCACTAGTTCATGTTATACACCATCTCTAGGTCAACTAATCAAGGCAAAAATGTCATGCTAAGCAAATTTGTGTGCTTAGCAGCTCTGAAATTGGGCCCTGAAGAGCAAACCCTGGTACCATACACATCCATTCAGAAATGTGTATGGGTGTTCATCGTCTCTTACATAACTAGGCAAAAGACATAGCAACTGTCTCGATAGTATGAGGAATTCAAATTTTAAGTGGTAAGTTGTGACCGAGCATCTCAGTGTACCTGACAATATTCACATCTAACACGCAAATGGCTTATTAGGAACTATCTGTATCTATAGTAATATGGTAGTCCTTGTGACCTTAGGATCGTCCTCACATGATAAACATGTTGCCATGGATAATATCAACTACAAGAACAACACCTGTTTACTGAAGCAGTAGTATCTGTTGTTGTGTGTCATTAATGTTGTCAATTCATGTTCATCCACCTTATGTTGTTTTACTGTGATGTTTGTCAACCTTTGTGGTACCGTAATTGAGTCATTGGAATGTACGGATTGTAAAATAATATATGTGCGTGAGATGTCTCTGTCACATTATATCAATTTGGTAACTGGCTGCAAGTTTACTGGTTGTTCCCCATCAATTAGTGTTTAGGCATGTGACTTAAGATAAAGCTTTTGCCAATCATAGGGTGCGTTCGATTAGCTTCCCCATCTGGACCCCATGGTGCTCATTCAGGTGAGCCCTGACAAGAGCTAATCGAACAATCACTCACCCTCTCGTGGTGACGTCATGCACCTTGGGCCAACCCCAAGTGACCCGTTCCACAAGCCGGGCACTGGGGGCTGACCCGGGTGAGCCCCTGGAGTTACGTCAAAGCTATTACCGGGGGCAGACAGGGGTCGACACGGGGAAGCTAATCGATCGCACCCAATGTGGAGACGTGTCGGGCAAAGATGTGCTTGTAGATGATGTCATGCAAGTTCATCTAGAATTGTAGTCATTAAGCCTGGTGACTAGTGTGACTAGTGTCGAAGTCGCAACTACTTAGTTGAGTCGTGAATACCGTTATTCAACTCACTCTGTTAATTGTGCCGCCACTACTACTCCAAAAACAGTCACGACTACCTGTTTGATGAACCAATTGTGTCGCTCTTGACTAATCATGACAACATAATTTACTTACAAAACATAATCAGACATCCGCGACACAATACCAATCCTTTCAACATGAATTTCTGTATTATATTGCAATGCATCTTGTCGCAATGTCGAAGTTTCAACTAGTGTCGAAGTTTCAACTATTTGAGGCGCGATTAGTCGAGTAGTAAACTTCACAAGTAGTCAGTACTTTGCCAGTCTATAAGATGGCATGGCAGGCTTGTTTTTTATTCAGATTTATCTAAAGTTAAACATATAGTGGTGCTCATTGGTATTCTACTGTTTAACTTAATGTATAGAGTCTATCGTTGATCAACATTTTGAAAATGTTTATTTATTAAATCATGAATAGCAGAACGAATTACTTAAATGGAATTTTTTTGCAGATTTTCCCAACAAAATTATCATATTTTGATCCATTTTTTGAGGCAATAGGGAAATTACTTATATTGAAAAAATATTTTGTATGATTGAAGATTTCTATGAAATGCCACAGTGGAGAACCGGACGAACGTGCTTGTCTTCCCCTTTTTGAATTTAAGTATTTTTGGGATCAATGGCTTCCTGATATAAACTGAATTGTAGGATTAACACTGCCATTTTGTTGATGTATTACTTTTGTGTCCAACTAGTTAGTGTGTGATAGAGTTACAGTATGTACAATTAGGTTGTCAAATTAATGAAAATAAAACCCAAAACAAATCAGTGTTATGGTAGAGTATAGTGCCAAAGTGGTTTTTTATAGTTCAGGTCAGACTGAAGCAACAATTTTGCATTCATTTCACTTAAAGATTTGTCAATCACAGAAATTAGATAAATTGATAGTCAGGTTATAGGTCACTGTATTTGAATACAATGGAGGCATTCTTTCTCAAATCCCTCATTAGAAACCAATGGCTACTAGTGTTTCATATGGGATATTCACATTGTGTTACCGCAAACATCTCTTAGTTACAATTTCACCAAGCATGTGAGGTTTCAAATCCTAATTATGGATCAGGATGCCCTGTTGGTATTTGGTGATTCCAAATGTGATAGATGATAAATGTGTCAATAGTTACTGCATGTAAAGTGAGCATTATGCCCAGCTCTTAGCTCAATAGTGTGTGAACTGTCTTTCCTAAGATTAACCTAAAGCTTAAGCTCATTCTCATTGAGGATGTTTTAACAGTATTAATTAATTGGTTTGTTTTAGCAAAATCAGCCGAGTATATCTTAAATTATTAGTTTGTCAATGGATAAGTTTGTGATTTATTTTGAAGCACTGGTAGGGTCCAAGTAGCACAATATTTGAATATTCAACATCTGACATGTCAAACAAACAAACAAACAAACAAACAAACAAACAAACAAACAAACAAACAAACAAACAAACAAACAAACAAAAAACAAAAACAAACAAACAATCAAACAAACAAACAAACAAACAAACAAACAAACAAACAAACAGACAGACAGACAGACAAACAAACAAACAAACAAAAAACAAAAACAAAAACAAAAACAAAAACAAAAACAAACAAACAATCAATCAAACAAACAAACAAACAAACAAACAAACAAACAAACAAACAAGTACATGCATCGAAACACAAGTAGTTTAAAGTCATACATGTCTGTATGTGTCTGAATTCTAAGCTGTTATGGTTGTATTGGCTAACACTAAACAGTGCTATTAAATATTAAAGCTTGTGAAAAAAAATTGAGAAAAAGTGTTTTTGAGCTGAAAATAAAACCCTGTTAGGTAAATATCAATGGTGTCATTTGTTTCCAGTGTACATTTATTTAGCAACAGTTTGTCACAATTCTTATTTCTGAACGATAGAGCCAAAGCAAAAAAATTTTGCCTCATGTTTCGACCCTTAAAGCACAGTCTTTTGAATCACACTGCCCAGAATAACTTTGCCAGGGCCAAAACATGAGGTTTTTAAACAACTCTTTGCAGTACCTGCATAATAAGTGAACTTCCCTTGACTATATATCAGATGAAAGTTCGAATTGAAACCAGTTCAACTGGTCCCAACTGGGAATTTGTATAAACTAGATTGAATTAGTTCCTGTTGACACCTTGTTACCAGTTGGCAACTACTGGTTTCAACTGGTTTCTTTTGCAACCAGTTGAATCCAACAGGTACCAGTTGGACACAAGTTAACTCCTGTCGAAAACAGTTTTTAAGAACAAGTCGACTGTTTAACTGGTTTCAACTGATCAAGTTGAACTAGGAATTGGTAACTGGGTCATGAACTGGTTCCTGTTGATGCAACAATAATTACCCTTTGGCAACTATTGGTTTCAACATCTTTTGCAACCAGTTGAGCCAACAGTTGAATCCAACATTGTTCCAGTGGGATACCAGTTTAAAATTCCAGTTGAAACAAGTTGACTGTTTAACTGGAATTTTGTCACCTGGGATCCACTGACTTGGGTCTTGAAAACCACCTTCCATGTCATCACTAATGGTGTGTTATCCATGATGCAAAAGGTGACAACTCATCAGGTAAAAAGAAAGCATTTGGTGCTCATACTCTCTATGGGGCATGCATTCTCCTATAATGTCTTCATTGTGTGTGTGTGGGGGGGGGGGGCTAGAGAAAACTATGGTGTGAAAACATTAGGGGGGGGGGTAATACTCTGTGCCACTGGGTGTGTTTCAAAAGAAAGTCCCAGACATGTAAAATAAACATTAGCGAAGAGTGAGTCATGGGGATGGGAAGGGGTAAGCAACAGAAAACAAAGATGGAGATTAGTGGGGATTAAGGGTGAAGTTTAATCTGCATACTGAATCACAATAGAAAGGATCACCTATGTATGGGAACACAACTTTTATTGTCAACAGATTATCTAGAAGGGTCTGGAGCAAAGCCCTTTATTTGTTTTTCTTACAAAGTTCAATATTCAAACATCAAACCATCAGATTTGAAGTTGCATGATGTTCATGCATGTTCAAGTAAAGGAAAGAGGCTGATCATGATATGAAAGTCAAAGAGAGCAGCCCTGATGCACAACATGCATGCAAACAAATTTTTGGTAAAACCTGAACTTTCTTCCGTGTGTTCACTACAATCCTAGAGGAAGTTTTTTATGCTACAATTGTGGTTCTTAACCATCTGTGTCAGAAAAAATTGCTTCTTGGATTAGGAAACGTCTGCAATTGCTACATGGTTGGGGACTATCAGGAGGAAGCTTGTTACGGTCATCAATAGCAATTTGCTGGAACCAAAACTAGGGACCAATTATTAGAAGTCTATGTGAATGTCATAGCTTCTCAGTCATTTGAGGGAAAAATTGGGAGAATAATGCTTCATATGGTCACCAAGATCTCAGACTGTAGACAAACAACGGCCATGACGACAGACCACATACACTTTTTGACGATTGTTTTCAACCAGTTTAATAAATGTATCGGATTGGGTATACTGGTTTATTAAAATGTTGATTAAAAATGTTACATGGTTCGTAGGACTGTCTGCAGGAACAAGGGCAGTTGCGATAATCATAACCCTTCAATTTCATCCTTCCGACATAACCCTCTTCCCTCCCGACCATTGGGAGGATGGAGGGTTACCATGGTTACGATTAACGCAAATACTACAACAAGAGATAAAGATTATCGCAACCAAGTCGTACTCTCTATAGTAAAAACGAACAACAGATTATTGTCTCCATCTCCATCTCCATCGGTTCAGTCAGCAAAATATCCTGCCGGATACATCTACGCTAACTTGCGCACTGCGTGTGGAAATAGACTGTCATTAATTTATCGGATAATTGCAGTAAAAAGTCAGGAATCTAATGAGGGAGGATCAGACTAATTGTGATTTATTCATCTATCAATTGCATTTACAGCATTGCTGTAGCAATGATAATCATATATCCGTTCAATCATGTCATCATTTCCAAGGAGTTTGGTCTCAAGCAAAGGACTGTTCATTGCCATTATAGGCTCACAGCATCCCGAGATATTATCACTTCAGGTTTACAAGAACACAACATTATGTTGTGGTAAAACCTGATCAAATAAGATCATGTAGTGTATAATATAAACATAAAAACATTGAGTACTGACACGAACAGACATGGAAACAAACAAGGAAATACACGTGAAAAACAGGAAAGTAAACCCCCAAAACGAAATGAATCACCAACACAAAACTGAACAGTACAGACTCGAAGGTAACACACACAAGTGAAAGATACAAAACAACCAGAAAACTGCGACTTTGTGAATAAGAATAGATCTAGTAGGACCCCACCAAAACATCAACCACACATGACAAGTAACGACACAAAAGTAAAATTTTGTTGCGCGTGGATCGCTTGACCTCCTTGTGATGTGACCTCCAGTACGGATGTCTGGCGCCCTCTCTTGGTGACAAAAATACATTTTGAAAAATCTACATTTCTTACACAAATTTATTGAATTAGTGACTAATATTTCCCAAATATTTACATATTAAACCTTCGTAATTAATATTTTATTACAACAAGCTGTTTATAAGTTTTAAATTCGTATTTTCCAAGTCCGTGGGTTCAAAAAAATGTTGCCGCACCACAATGCTATATTTAGAATTGTTAAGATTTTATAAAAGTGACGTCACATGCAGCGGCCAAACAGACCTCGCCCAACACTTTGGATCTACTCGAGAATTTCGTAAGTTTGTGGATTTAAAACTGTTATATGTTCGTATTTTTTGTGTCATAATATCATCAATTAATAGTTGTATATGTTGTCTATCAGAAATAGTCGAAAGAGATGTATTTGTGGGGGAAATTTAGTATATTTGACAGAAATTGTGCGGGTTGCATGTTTACTGTTGTGTGTGAAATGTACTGAACAAAAGTGTACATGCAACATGAACGCTGTCGATCCTACTTGGTATCGGAGGGGAATTTGCATCCAATGACTAAGCACACTGGTTTGTAATGTACGTGTGTAAAATTTACTGGATATCTACATGAAAAGGAGAAGTAAATATTTGTTAATTTGTTTATAAGTTGAATTTGAAAACTGAAGGAAAAACTATAAAAGGGAAAATTTGAAATTTGTATGTATTGATTGTATGAATTGAAAATATTAATGTAAAAAATTATTATAAAAAAAATAACATTACTTTGTCGAACCCCAAGCACCTTTTATTACGTTTTGTGCCTTCTTGTTCACTCTTCGTTCAAGCATCCATTGAACTTGGCAGATTTATGTATTTTACACACTCGTTGAAAGAAGGCCGCCGTTGAAGGTGTGGAAATTCGCCCGCGAGTCACAGACTGCCTAGAACACATGTTCAAAAGTAAACAAAACTGCCTCTTGACAAGATGATGCATTAGTTCCATGAACTTTAGAGCTTCTTGTCATAAACTTTAAAATCGTCAAAGTATTAGGCAGGTCCCTCTTTTAGCCACCCTTATTTATTGGAATATTGAGTTGGGGATCTAAGGAATGTCGGTCACTTTGTACCCAAGTCACTTTGTACCCAAGTCACTTTGTACGTAAGTCACTTCATACTCAAGTCACTTCGTACCCAAGCCACTTCGTACCCAAGCCACTTCGTACCCAAGTCACTTCGTACCCAGGTCACGTCATACGTGAATGAATTGTACGGTTGTTGAGACCATGGAGTTGAGACGAAGGAATCGATTTGAAACAAACCTTCGTTATTTTTTTAAACCAAAGTTGGGGATTCGTTTTTGTTATCGGCACTATTTATCACATCAGTAAATAAAACATTCACTTTTTAGGAGAGTTTAAAAAAGAAAAACGTAGTAATTTACGGAGGAAAAGCTTGTGTAAAATATGCCCTCAATGCGTGCCATTCTCCGTCGGACAAGTCAAAAACTGAGCCCATGGCTCCATGAGAAAATCGCGTCAAATGGAAGAACATTAATTCACCAATAATAATAATAACTGGACACTTTTTTTTAAGAAGGCTAGTGATGAACATTTAATTACCATGAAATGTAATCAGTGTCGATGTCCACATGAAAGAAAGTAATAATAAAGCCGGCCACTTCTGCCAGAGTCAGACAATGACTTGGGTACTAAGTGACTTGGGTGCGACAATTTGGGTGCGAAGTGACTTGGGTACGAAGTGACCGACTTCGGTCTCTCGCAGCCACCCTTATTTATTAGAATATTGAGTTGGGGATCTAGGCCTATACATTCCAATGTAAATTTTTCACTTGTTTACTGACCAAACCATAATCTTGTCTTGAAATATAAAATTGGTCATTCAAATATATCGTCAGCTTTGTCGCTTTCGCAGATTATTGCCCTGTGCGGGTGTAGGTTCATGATGTTAAGGCTATTTTATTTGTGAGCATCAAAGATCAAGCTATTTACTCAACATTATGGAGAAGTCGGGCAACTCGGACTCCAACCAATTTGTACTACCAACCAACCAACTCGGACTCCAACCAACATTACATGTATTTAACATCTCTTCACCTGATTTTTAGAGATGTTCCTTTCTAAATCATTTTGTTTATTCTTTTATTTCCAGAATCACAATAAACAACCATGCGTGAATACAAACTCGTCGTTTTGGGATCTGGTGGTGTTGGCAAGAGTGCCTTGGTAAATATAACTCAATAATTGTACATTATGAAAATGTGTCTTTTATGAAGTTTGTGATTTTCATTGCCTTGGTGCCCCTTCAAAAGTTTCCCATAGACTTTTAAAAGATTTTCCATTTAAAGCCATTGGACACTTTCAGAACAGGATTTACAAATAACCTACAGGGTTTACTGAAGGTAATGGTGAAAGACTTCTCTTGAAATATTATTTCATGAAATGCTTTACTCTTTGAGAAAACATTAAAACAATTATCAATTCTCGATAGCGAGAATTACGGATTTATTTTAAACACATGTCATGACACGGCGAAACGTGCGGATATCGAATGAGCCTAAATTTTCACAGGTTTGTTATTTTATATATATATAAGTTGTGATACACGATGTGTGGGCCTTTAGACAATACTGTTTACCGAAGTGTCCAATGGCTTTAAACAAAACTAAAAATGGCCTTGCCCTCTCAAAGATGAAATTCCAGGCCTGTTGTTCCTTGGTTTACAGTCTCTGATGGCAATGTTGAGTGGGTTGACCAAGAAAGGACTGAGATAGAGTCATGATCTGTACAGGATTGTAATCAAGGCATTTGAAATTCAAGTCTAAAAATGTTACAGGATTATGCTGAAGTTGACCAGGGGAGAGTGAGACAGCCAAGTTTCAACAACAAACTACCTTGGCTCATTCTTCGTTTTACATAATTGGAGACAATTCATATTTTTGTAAAGGTCACAAATAAATGGCCATGGGTAGTGCAGTCCTCATTTGTAAAAGAGCAAGGGCATCAAGTCATGTTGCTCTTGCAAAAGGGCACCATGACTAAGGAAATTGTAAGTGTCTATTGGCGATTGGAGCATTTTAAGGGCACCAAGGCAATGACCAGGGGCATAGAGGCAATCACCTTCGTTGCCTACTGTGAAGTATTAGGCTTGGTGTGAGTTCTTAGTGTGAGTTTTCTGAAACTATGAATAGATGTGAATTATTAGTGAGGTTTAGCTGCACGTTATGCGAGCAGATACGTGAACGTGAACTTCAAAAAGTTGTTTTGTTTCTGGGTGATGTCGCCACTTTGGGCTTGTTGCATGCTCACGTATGGCGTATCACGTACTAAAACCGTGAGATTTTCTTACGTTCACGTAGAACATGCAGCTAAACCTTCCTATTGACTACTTTGAAAAAAATCTTTAAAAAGGGTTTCAAGGTTGTAATCTTACTTGAATAAAAATAATTATACATCTTTATGGATATGATTCGTCTCTACCACCAGCTTGGCATACAGATAAATATAACTTGTATGCAATTGTATGTGACATATTTGTGTACTATTTTTTTTTTTGCAGACAGTACAATTTGTACAGGGGATCTTTGTGGAGAAGTATGATCCAACAATTGAAGACAGCTACAGAAAGGTAAAGTAAAAAGTTAATGATAAGGTTTTAAAATAGTATATTAGTCAGTCTCCTGAGGATGACTAGAGCAAGCTAGTCCTAACGTTGAAAACAATTCAACTGACTCCGCGATATTATCCTATTTAAGTTAGAGTAGTTGTCCAAGCCAATTTTCTATATCATTACCTTCCGCCCGGGTAGTAGTTAAAAAGCAGGACAGTTCTTTTCAGATCTGAGAATTCTATCGAACATCCGATAAATCTACTTCGCGGCAGTATCATAAAGACAGACAGTTCTCTTAAGAACAAACTCTACCTGGCAAGTAGATACACACATGGTGTTACCGCAAACCAAATATATATTTATGACACAATCAAGGGAAGCTGCAGAAGTGGGATCACCAAGGCTTTCTGTCTGGCTCAGATGCTTGAGCTCCAGCACGTTAATCTGGAGGCCGCAGCTTCAAATCCTGCTCTCAGTCAATATTTTTAAACCCCCACAAAAAAAACCCACCCAATCAGTCTTCCTTTTGGATTATTAATATTACTGGATAACATTTTTGGTAGAGTAACATGTACTTTATGTTATTGATCCGTTCATTATCAGTTTAATAATTAAATAGAATTTGAAACTTTGCATGGTGGAAATACAAAATGGAATGGGTTGCGGTAACACCATGTAATGACAGAGTCCAGCTTTCTCCAGAAGACGATCAGAGCATACTGATGGAAACCTCGAGTTGAAACCAACGGTTCTTTTCATTACCACCCCAACTCATAAATAGAGAAAGTCATTACATGGTGTTACTGCAAATCTTTCCATATCGTAACATAATTGTTTGCAAAGTCGTCATGACTATCTTAGTAATGCTAAGAATGTATCAGTGTTGATACAATCATTCTTTATTCAGTATCACATTGTCTCTGGAAACTCAATCACTTTCTAAATAAGTTGTTGGGTAGTTTAGTATACACTGAAATAAGAAGGTCAGGTGGGGCACAGTCACTAGAAGACTATGGCAGTACCAGAGACAATGTCAATTGTATCTTAGTGTGGTCCAGTGGTTAGACTGCAGGACTAGCGATCACAAGGTTGTGGGTTCCAATCTGACCAAGCTTACCACTGATTTCACAATGACCAGAAAAAGTAATGTCGTCGTATTACTGGATCACAATTTCTTTATTTGCAATTCATAATCAAACCAATAAATTGACATAGGGCACAACTGCAATTACTGTGGTTGCCATCTAGGTTATTTTGAAGACTGCGTGAAGACAAGAGTCGTGTTTGTTGGGTAAACCTTGAAGGAAGTGGTGTAGCACAATTCTACCACAACCTCGGGCTTCTGACTGATTGTACACAAATACTCATTACACTGTACATTGTAACAATTCATATTATGATAGAAACATTATCTTGTAAAACAAATTCACAACAAATATTGTCATTATACATGTACATTGTGTTGTTTTCCCTGCTGTGCCTGCTTTGCATATTTTTCAGAGAGTGCTACACTCCTACATGAAGTCGATTCCAAAATGCCAAAAACATATAATGTTACAATTTGTGTTTCCTTCCTGGTTGTGTTAAAAGTAAATCTTGGTGTCAACTTTCTGAACAACAAGGAAATTATTAACCTTTGTTGATATTGTTGGTTTGTAAGTTCATTTGTACAATGCCAATTTAACAAAGAGCTAATTTTGCTCTGTACTGCAAATTAACCGTACTCTGCTTACTAGAGTGTGATGTCACTATACAAATTATTATGGTAATACTGACAACACCTCTTAAAAAAGATAGATCTTTGTACTTTGTGAAATCATGGAGGAAGGAATACTCCTCCGTGGTGAAATCAAACCCAGGTTTGTGGGCATAAGGCTTCTGTCATTGCTGCTACACAAATACTGTACATTGTACCTTCCAAAAAGTCAATACGTTCCTGCATTTACATAATATTCAACCGATTGTCACCAAATTTTGAATGGTTTTTCTTCAATTATCACCCAATGATTGGACTTTCTTTTGACTTCATTAATTTAAACTCTTGAAAATATAATCTGTTTTCCCTAATGGTTTAAATAATACAGGATGCGTTTATCTAATAAACCTCTCTTGATCTTTTCTGGAGTTTTATTGTTTTTTAAAAAATTCCTTCTACAGACATGTTGGTTTTGTTATAATACTGTTCAACTGCAAAAGTGATCATGTACATGTAGCTCTCAATCAAGTCATTCAAGCCTAAACCAGTTTAACGAACCATGCTAATCCCGCAAGGCCAAATGTTTGACTGAATGGGCAATACAACCATTCTCTGAGATTGTTTCAAGGATACCCGTCAAAGAGTTTTTAACATTTTAAAAGGCTTGGGTTTTGTTGATGGTGAACTGGAATTAGTTCCTTTTTTGTCTCTTTTGATGGGACCTTTTATATGCCTTGAAAACAGCAAAGTTATTGTATGTCAGATGAAATTTGAACTTGGAAGAAAGCTTTTCATTGTTGTTCAACACTCATGATGCATAGTTCCTCATTAATCTACAGACTTGAGATTTCTGTATTTTTATTAATCAAACCATGTGCCAGTGTACCAAGGTTGCCTCATAAGTGAATCTGTAGCCTGCAAGCTTTGAATTAGACTTGTGGACAAGTCGTTAAGTGGTGATAGCGTTCCCACTCTATTCCGAATCTCCCTGCGATTTCGGTGGTATTCTCGCGAGACTGCTGGCCCCGCGATACTACTGCTCTCACGATTACGGTCCCATTTACAGTTCGCGCAAGAGTAGTGATCTCGCAAGAGCACCGCCACAACTCGACTATCTCACCGCGGCAGACCGTTAACAACGACTTGTCCACAAGTCTAGCTTTGAATTTAAGATGTCTTTAGAAAAGCTGTCACAATAAGTGAAATATTAATCTTTTCTCCAATACTTTTTAGGCTTTGTCAATTTACATTTCTAAGTTGCCTTGTAGATGTTACTATTCAGCATAAATACTTTGCCCATCAGATTAAAGTATTACAGCCTATTTGTTACATTCTTAGTCTACACTTATCCTTAAGAGATGGATTTTGTCAGACTGTTTCTACTAAGTCTTGGAGCTGCTTCTTGCCCAACATCTCCTTGTGTCATTTTCAAGGTGTTACATATTCGCGTACATGATTGTAAACTGGTTGCACATTATATAATACATGTACCTTCTTAACATTCTCTAAACCTAAAAATAAAAGCTTGATATTAAGGCATATTTACGCTATAAATTTAATTTACATTTTTAGGAATTATACCAATAGTAAAACAAACAAAAATTTCTATGATAATTACTGGTATATAGACCCCTTGCAACATGCGCAGGTGCCTATCCTAGGTGTCATTTGGGGTGCCAAAATTGTACAAACATGCACAAAAGAGAGTTGACATCCAAAATTACGCGCATTGTTCAGAGGCGCGTTCTGTATTGTGCAAGAAATCACAAGCTCCCCCTTGCATAACGCGAGTGCTACATGTACGCTGATGTCACGTGCACGTTTTTACGCACAGAGAACAGCTATTGTCCAATGATCTGCCTCCTTTTTGAGAGTGTGACGTCATATGCAATGGGTTTATGTATAATACAAAACTTAACATTATGTTGATGTGAATTTACTAAAAAGCCACCAGGAAAAGTATTTTCATCATGATTAATAAATATCTTTGTCAATATCTTCAAATTGCCTTTCCTAGTGTCAATACTTCCTCTTACATCACGACCGCACAAAGGTTAAGCAGTGACAGGAATTATTTGTATGTTTGTTGGTGTCGTGGTCATGCCGTGAACTTTCCCATTGCAAAAAATGTCATAAGAGGAAAATGCTTTGACAGAGAAATGTGAATATCTCAAGCCTGGAACCACATGCAGGCCACAGAGAGGCCATGCCCTTCAATGCCCCTGGGGCCATATTCATAGAGCTGCTTAAGCAAAACATTTGGTTATGCACGAAAATAGCTTGCTTAATTTTACACATGTTACAGGCCTAAATTTCGTACCCTATACATTGCTTGTGACTGGTATTTAGCTGTTGTTTACTTAGCATAACAATTGAGTGGAGTCTTGGCCGGTATTCTGATTTTACTAAGAATGTATTTTTTGCTTAAGCAGAATTTTTTGCTTAAAAGCAGCTCTATGAAATTGGGCCCTGGTCTTGGCCTTTGTGCCCCTTCAAAAGTTTCACATTGACTTTAAGATTTTCCAATGGAAGTGCCCTTTGCAAAATGAAAATGGCCTTGCCCTTTCAAAGATAAAAATTCCAGGCTAATTAGTAAACCAACTACATACATGTGTTAGAATTGGAACAGCCTAAATCCAGTGTACTAAGTGCAACACTGTACACCACTTTTTAACTAAATGTACATAATACTGCTAAACACTGTGAGTAGAATCTGTCCCTTGTGTGATTAAATAATTCAGACATCTTAAAAATCCACAATACACAAATAAATATTAGTTAACCATGTCAACCCACAATGTAAAAGCACAATTTCCTGTCTCATAACCTAAATATTATTGGTTACATAAAAATAACAATTGGTATGGTGCCTAATTGCCATAGAAGTGATAACCAAACTTGGGATGAGAGAAAAATCAAATGGTCCTCATCGGGATTTGATGTATAAATATGTAACGCGACTATTTTTTTTCTTACAGCAAGTGGAAGAAAATGGCTTGTCATGTATGCTGGAAATACTGGATACAGCAGGAACAGTAAGTACTTGTTATTACACAGTATTCATAAATACCTCGGACAGTTTCGCTATTCCTATTGGTGGAGAGCGCGTCTCGGGGGGTGTTTAAACGGTTGATAATGACAAGCTGGAGCTGTTTATAACCGGTTGTTTTCGGATACGTTTAGTTGCATACTACGCGTACGAATGCATTTAAAAATGCAACACACGTAGAGAGCTCAAGGATGTCAGAAAACAGATAAGTTTTCAGAGTTTCTTACTTTAATACGCCCTTTAACCAAAAAGGCATTTATGAATGGAAATAAAAGAGTAGTGACTCGTTCTTAAAATGCCGTTTAAAACCATGTAGGGTGATGGCCTTTGGCTCGGGCCTTTATCGCATGGCCACGACCCTGCCGGTTTTAAACGCAAGTTTAAGAACTTGCGCTACCCTTTCATTCCCTTACACAGATCTAAGACACCCATGGCCATGTTTGCACAAGTACAATTTGCCAACTGCATGATGATACTATGGTCAAGTTCGTGCAAGGATCAATGGTTAACGAATGGTTGTTAAGTGACGTATGTAGGGCATGCGTACAGAAGTTGAAGTACGGTACGCCTGGCTCTTGTCAAGTCATCTCAGGGCAACCGGCAATTTAACACACTTTATCATTTTGTTATAACTGGTCCACTCGGCGCTGTGCTATGAAAATGAAAAGGGTTGTTGGTAACCAGCGATGCGACCCGGTTGGTAGGTTCCAAATAGTCAAAACTAGCGTAGTCCACCTAGACAGAGGTCGGGCAGGGTTAGTCAAACTATGGTCAATGATAGACTATAGTCTTTGCGCGAACTGGCCTAATATAAGTGGTACCAACCCAACACATGTTTTTGAGCATACATGTAAGTACCAGTTATTATTGGCCGCTCGTCGATGAATGGTCCTTGTGTGAACTTTAACTGAACTGTGTTAGGTTTCGGGACCAACACAAGAACAACTTGTTATAAATGCTAATGATAGTCATACCATGTGAATAAATACTTCATGTACTTGGTATGGCTGTAAACTACATCGCTGCAGTCAGTTTGGTAGGATATATACACATTTCCTGGTACTTTACTAATTATGTACTGGAGCAATAGGATAGCAATTCGAAGTAATGGGTTGGGTCTCCTAGTAAGTTACACAATGTTTTGGTTCCAGTCTCAATGGTTATAATATAGCTCTTCCTTACTCTGGTGTTGGTACAGAAAAATGATACGCCAACAACAAATAAGTTTCTGCTGGTTGATTTCTTTGAAGGCAGTGGACACTATTGGTAATTACTCAAAACAATAATTAGCAAAAAACCTTGATTGGTAACACGTAATGGGGAGAGGTTGATGGTATAAAACATTGTGAGAAGCGGCTCCCTCTGAAGTAACATAGTTTTCGGGAAAGATGCAATTTTCCACGAATTTGATTTTGAGACCTCTAAATTTGAATTTGGGGTCTCAAAATCAAGCATCTGAAAGCAGACAACTTCGTGTGACAAGGGTGTTTTTTCTTTCATTATTATCTCGCAACTTCGCTGACCAATTGAGCTCAAATTTTCACAGGTTTGTTATTTTATGCTTATGTTGGGATACACCAAATGAAAAGACTGGTCTTTGACAATTACCAATAGTGTCCAGTGTCTTTAACATTGTATTTGTTCTGGTCTCAATGGTTATGATGTAGCTAATGTATTCCTTACTCTGGTGTTCGTACAGAAAAATATTTCGCTGACAACTGATATGTTTGTGCTGGTTGATTTCTTTAAACAGAATGAAAGTGGAAGATAGTAGGAATGTCTTTGTGAGACTGAATTTACAGAATGAATATCAAATGTCAATATAGGAATATCTTTTGTCGGCTACTCTTGATCTGTAATGTGAAACCACATCTGAAACACTTTTGACTACACGCATATTTTGGTTGTCGCAATCAAAATAAACTTTGCATGAATGTTTACAAAATCCTTGAGAAAGCAAACCAGTTTTTTTGCGTTTTTCATTCAAATGGGCTGCCTGGAGTTTATGTCATTGACACAGGTTGGTTCATTGTTTGACGCGTTATTGAAAACTACAGGATAAGGAAATACCTTTTTTCCAAAAACAAAAGCATGCTTTGCCTCTGAAAAAGTTGAAGGCAGAAAACGCTTCGCTAATAGAACAATTACAAAAGCATGTAGCTTTCTCCCTTAACTGTGGTCCGCTAGCTAAATGCTAGTTCAAACACTTATAGACTAAATTCTCTCAAAGTGGTTCGGCTGGCTAATTTATTGTTATGGAAAGGTTTGCGATAACACCATGTAATGATAATCTATATGAGTCGGTCAGGGTGGTTCTAAAAAGAACCGTTGGTTTCAACTCGACGTTTTGATCAGTATGCTTTGATTGTCTTCTGGAGAAAGCTGGACACTGATGCTGCATGCTGCTTTAGTTAAATGTTGATGCGGATTAGCTTGGTGCTGGTAATTTATGGCTGAAAAGTGTATCCATTCAGTGAAACAGTAAACACTAGCAGACCAGTGAAATGACTTTAAGCTAGCAGCTGGTAGAGAAAATCTTTGAAGATCAAATCTTTTTGAAATGATTTTTGCATTTTTGAACCAAGACTAAAATGTACACCAACATGTTTGTAATGAAAACAAATCTAAATCTTTCCAATTGAATTATCTCATTGGCTGGTGTCTTTAAATGTCCTGAAATGAGTCATGTCATATTTTTAATCTACATCAGCAGTCAAAGTTCACAAATATGCTGAACTATGGACAGGAAAGGAAATATAATCCAAATTCTGTAGGCCTATCCATCAATATTATCAAAACATTGTATGATATAATGTAAACTTTGCTACTACTGCAACATGACTCCTTTTAAAGGAACGTTACAGAATTGGTAAGAAACAAGAATCGTGAAGATCACAGATTTACATAAAACTTACATGGTCTAATGATGATGATAGTAGAAAACATCCCTTGAAAAATTCATTGTTTTGGCATCAATGCAATGCAAAAATTTGTAATCGGTTTTTCACTATTCTCTCGTGACCCAGATGGCCGATCGATCTCAAACTTCTACAGGTTTGTCAGTTTATGTATCTGGTGGATTACATAAAGTGCTTACACTGCCAAAAACTGTTTTGTTAGAAAAAACAATTGTGTAGCATTCCTTTAAAGGGTCTGGGTACTTTTTGTCTGACACAAAACACAATGTTTACAAATTTCTGACAGGTTTGAAGATATTTGGTAGGAGAAAGCTTCCCTTAAAATATTACTTGCTGAGGTGCTGTAGTTTTTGAAAAATGAGTGAACAGAATGTCACAAAGAAAATTTTGGTTTCAGTAAAACTCAAAAACGATTTTATATGTACGCATGTAGAACAGATTTACGTGACTATCCTGAAATTATCGCTCAGCGATTTTCACTTTTTTTTTCTAAAAAACTTGAAGATTAGTGAAACTGAAACTTCTACAAATCAGTCACATCTTCATTCACAGTGAGTAGGATTCATGTCATGGCCAACAACTTGATCTACAACAAGGTATCAAAACCCTTTAGTACAGAGTATACATGTATCTTTAACTGGTCATCCAGTGGTTAAGTGCATGTGGGTGTGTAGTGTTGTGGTTCAGAATCATAAGAAAAAATTACACCTACATTAATCATCCGTCCTTCCTTCATGTTCATACGAAGTGTATGCTAGGGGGCGGGTTTGGCCATGAGAGGTGGTGGTGTGAACATTATGCCAGATATTGCTTCCAGGGCTTCTTTAAGTTTGTTATTAAAAGATAATAATATATATAATTATTACGACAGAATTGTAATAATTTGATTTGTGTTAAACTTTTCAAACGATTTATTCAAGTCCATTCAATAGTTTTTTTTTGAATAATTTGTAGTGATTGTGGGTTCTTTCATCATTGTGCATTTTATGGTGTTTTGGATGAATAAAATAACCATGAAAATAGTGACTAAAACCAACAACGTATTGTATAAGGAATTGAAGATTGTGTTAAATTTGTGGCTACAGTTGGCTTTATTGTACTTTACATGGAATAATTGTGTGTACTTAAATGCACTGGACACATTTGGTTATTACTAAACAAAATTAAGTATAAAACTTACTTGGTAATGAGTTGCAAAGAGCTGTTGATGCGTGTAGTATAAAACGGTGTGAAGTAACATAGTTTTTTAAAAAGAGGTAATTTGTCTCTTAAATATTTCAATCTGAGAACAACTGGATACACCACTGTGAGAATACTGGTCTTTGACAATTACAAAACCCGTCCAGGGGGCGATTTGATTTCACAAAGAGTTAAGACTTAGTCTTATTGTATCTCTACTTGTCCTAACTTAAGACTAACCTTAAATGTTTGTAACTTTTTGTTAACCCCTAAAGAGTCTTAGGACTAGTCCTAAGTTAGGAATATCTTTGTGAAATCAACCCCAGTGCCTTTAAAAGTATTTACTTTGGATTGGACCGTCTCCTGACGATGACTAGAGCAAGCTAGTCGAAACATTGAGACCACAAGAACTGACTCCGCGGTAGTGCAGTTAATTATGATCATATGAGCTAAAGTACTAGTCCCAGCCAATTTTCTATACCTTCCGCCCGGGTAGTAGTTGAAAAGCAGGACAGTTCTTTTCAGGTGATACAGTAGTAGAATAAAGCAAGACGGTTCTCTAAGAACAAACTCTACCTGGCAAGTAGATACACACTGTATGGTAATACCGCAAACCAAATATATACTTTTGACTGACAATCTTAACTTTGTGTTTTTGTTAAGGAACAATTTACAGCGATGAGAGACTTGTACATGAAGAATGGACAGGGGTTCGTCTTAGTCTACTCAATCACAGCCCAATCCACATTCAATGATCTACTGGATCTAAGGGAACAGATCCTACGAGTCAAAGACACAGATAATGTAAGTATGAAAATCACTCTTAGCACTTTGATAATAATCTCTTCTTTTTTTTTTCATTAGTATCTCACAACTTCAGCGACAAGTTGATCTCAAATTTTCTCAGGTCTGTTATTTTATGCATATGTTGAGATACACCAAGTGAGAAGACGTGTCTTTGACAATTACCAATAGTGTCCAGTGTCTTTAATAGTTTTATACTATTAGAGAGACGAAAACCCCATTAATTTGTGAATTTCAGTTGAAGATTGTTATTTGGCATAATGTTGTAATGGTCACTGATTTTACATGAACATTAGTGATTGTCATATCATTATGACTCTCTATTAATGTCAACATCAAAACATCTGGACCCAACTTCTCAAAGTTTTTAAGCAGAAAATACTGCTTGACAGCTTCCTATGCTAAGCAAAAATTGAGTGAGGCACCAGTCACAACAATGTAAGCGTAGTGTAATATTTGCTGGTAGCCTGTTTCTGTTAAGCAATACTTTTATGTGCTAAGTAAATTTTGTGCTTACAGGCTTGATGAAAATGGGCTCTGATAAAAATGCCTTTGATCGAATTGTGTCAAACTGTTAGAGTTTCAGTTGATTGTGAATTGAAAACCCCTTGACAAATAGATTCCCACGCTTTAAGACAGTGATTTGATTGTGTAGTGTTGTGGTGAATAATGCGTTTAATTGACTCCAAAGTTTCTGGTAAATTAGTTGTTAAATAAACCACTAAATGAGTGAGGTACATCCTACATGTGTGACTCACTTCCCTTTTTATTGGTGTGCTACTTTCATAGTATTTAATGCACTGGACACTATTGGTAATTACTTCAAATAATTGTTAGCAAAAACTAACTTGGTAACGAGTAATGTAGAGCTGTTGATAGTATAGCAAATTGTGAGAAATGGCTCCCTGTGTAGTAACGTAGTTTTTGAGAAAGACGTAATTTCTCACTCAAATAATAAAAAACTTCAGGCCTGAAGCCTCTTATTTAGGTATCTTAAAGCACACAAATTTGTGCAAAAAGGGTGTTTTTTCTTTCATTTTTCTCTTGCAACTTCGATGACCAATTGAGTCCAAATTTTCACAGATTTGTTATTTTATGCACATTTGTTTGTGATACACCAAGTGAGAATACTGGTTTTTAACAATGGAAGTTATCCATGACCATTCAGAATGGTTAAGTCATAAATAAAACATTTATTTTGTGATTTTACAGCATCTTTTTGTTGGTTTTGACTTGATGACATTCAAAATGAAGTAATGACCCTGGAACCAGTGACTTATTTAGGGAGTGAAGGTTTAATGACTCAGTCTTAACCACACAACAATGTTGGTATTTATGGGGGCGGGGTGCTTCATGGTGAAGTGTACATGGGTGTTTACACTGATGATTGTGTCACTGCTGAAGTAAATGCTTTGGTCTGACACATGGTTGTATGGTAGCCACAGTGGGTGGTGCCGGGTGGGCCTGCCTAGAACCATAGAGAAGGGTCCTTTCTCTATGCCAGACCTAACAAATTTCACCCAACACTCTGAGCAAAATACACTGTGCTGCCCAGCACAGATGACCCCCAGACTGCACTCCAGCACTGATGGCCCCCATATCTAAACATGAATTTGAATTTTTGTTGAACCGCTCGCCCTTGGTGAACTTCATTGGATTAAGAGTCCACCACAGCAGTTTTTCCCATGACACCGTTAATAACCCGTAGAAGCAGATCTTGCAATTGAGACCAAACTAACTTTGTTTTAGTCGTGTACATGTACATGTTTCTAGTAACAATGGTTGCAAGAAATTCAACAAAGTAAAGGAATGTTACTATCAGGATTTGTTTAATAGCAAAAGATATTTACAGTGTTTGTTTAGATGTATTAGCTACAATGCAGACAAAGATAAACGATTTATAGACCTTTAAATGTATTGGCGCCATCCCCACACTATTGTAACTGAATAACTGATGACTATGAAACAAATGAAATGCAAAGTGGGGGAAACGGTAGCCCGGCTGTCAATCTGGTAGTACCGGGCTAGCAAGCTAGCGCCAATTTCAAACCCTGCAATCATACATACGTGAGGTCTATATTAATAATAATAATAATAATAATAATAATAACAGGTACGTATTTAGAAACGCTCCCCATAGAAAACTATCACAGCTCTTAGAAAAACTGAAAACTGAATATATTGAGTTGCAAGGTACACTTATTATGTTGTAACACATGTTATAGAGACTTTGCCTAGTGTAGTAGCAGCAAGTTTGCAGATGTTTTCAAATGTTTAGTTCAGCTGATGAACTTGTGTGGTTTACATCATTTGTTAAGATGTTTGTTGTGGTATTGATTCTAGGTACCAATGGTACTGGTAGGCAACAAGTGTGACTTAGAAGATGAGAGAGTCGTGGGTAAAGACCAAGGTGTCAACCTAGCTAAGCAGTTTGGAAACTGGTAAGTACATTTACATCCCCATGTTGATTAGATATCAGGAAAAGCATCTGAATTTGAGAAACCATTCATGCATTTATCATTGATGAAATTTGGCTGTTCATTCATTCATTCATTCAGTAATATAACATTTATTTCAATGCTGTCATGCAATACAATAATGCACATTTATGCACATTTATGTCGACATTACAAAAGATGTATGAGATATGACATAATTAGGTACACAATGGTTTATTAATAAGCAGCAATTTAAAGACAACATTCAGGTATAAGGTTAAGATCGTGAATGATGCGGCCAGACGGGGATGCAGTTGGTACACGCTGTCATCTCGCTAAATGTGAGCGGATTCTACGCTCTTGTGAAATTATCATGACAAGTTTTTTGCTGTTTTTCTCAACAAGTACACATAGATCCAGCTAAACTTTCCCGTTCTGACTTTCATTGTATGTTTTGAAATAATTGTGCCAATAAATCAGCTTTACGTTGACAACAAAACAAACAATGACCCTACCTTTAAGAGTAAACAACTGTGAAATACATGACAAGATTACCTCTTAGACTGCATTCCCACTATGCCACAATTATGAGATCCTGACCCAGCAAAGATATCGCAGAGGTGAATCCCAGTGTGTTGCCACATATGATGAGTATAATTGCGCATTGATCCACCTTTGGTGAACAGAAGTTTGCTCTCAATTTGCATTTTCACTAGACGTTGGTCGACCTTCCGAAATCAGATCTCGCTTTAAACTTTTCGGGGTCTGATCGTCTTTGTGTTCCCTATTATGCTTGATCACCCTTTGATTGCCCTTTGATCTCTGTTTAACGTTATCGCCCTTTGATCTCCTAATTCCAGAAGTTGCAGGGTCAGATCCCCCTTTTCTCAAATTGAGAGATCAATACGGGGTCCAATGGGAACGAGGTCTAAGACACTTGTGTCCTTGAGCAAGAACACCTAACCAAGCTTCTCTCCACCCAGGGGTAAATGGGTACCTGTGGGGCCAGAGTTGGTTCTCGTGATTGATTAGCTTAGTGCGCTACATATTGGCAGCACAGGCTGTATACTCCCCAGGGAGTTGAAATAGTTTAAGGAATGATTTAAGGCCCACCAGGGGTAATAATGTTGAAGCGCCATGAGCGTCACTGCGTGATGGACCTGAGTGCTTTATAAGAAGCCACTAGTAGTATAAGAGTACAGTAAACTGATCCACATGTTGGTTTGCCATCAACCCGTAACCCTTTAATTTCTATCCTGATTGAACAGCACCTTCTTGGAGACATCAGCCAAACTTAAGATCAACGTGGATGAGATATTTCATGATCTGGTCAGACAGATCAATCGTCAGACACCAGACCCAAGAAGGAAGACTAAAGCTAAGGCTAAAGGCAGCAAGAAAGGTGGATGCGTGTTGGTGTGAAGGGGTTACATCTGGTGCTTTGCATGCTTATGGGGGTGAGTATTTTAAGCTCAGAGGTCGTTCAGACACACAGCTTAAGTCGGTTTAACTCATGGTTCAACCCGATCGAGTTCAACTCTGTGTGTCTGAACGGTACTAAAGACCAAATCGAGTTCAACCCACAAAAGATAGACTGTCCAGCGAGGGGATTTAACTTTAGACCGCTTCGGGTTTATCTTTGAACACTGTGTGTGGACAGAATAAAAAAGACCACATCCGGTTTAACTCACAACAGATGACCCATTGACCTTCATAATCGTTACGTAAACACACAGTGACCAATGAGCAGGACAATAAACTGGATGTTAGAGTAACGGGGTCGTGTTTGCTTTGACCTCTTAAACCCAAAGATAAACCATTGGTTTTAACTCGGTGCTGTCTGAAGGCAATGGGAACAACTTTTTACAACCACCTCAAAGTTAAACCGGTTTGGGTCTAACTTGGTATGCTGTCTGAACATCAGGCAAGGCAATTATAGATTGAAGGTGTAGGTCGCCAGTAAGCAATACACTAGAGTCTCTTTAGAGTCTCAGTTTCAATGTTCCTTATCATGGTTGAAATAAGGTAGTAAACCAAATACAAGAAAACATACATTTAAAGTTACTAGATAACTAAGAGAGGTGGTGGTAAAAATCATGTGAATTCTAATGTTAGTGACTCAGTGTTACGATCAGTGCTCTGATCATTTTTTTGAGAATGCTGGTGTTACCGCAAAGCTCTCTTAGTTAAAATTTCACTGTGCAAGTTTTCAAATCCTACTTGAATTACTAAGGGAATGAAAGGGTAGCGTTCTTTCATGGCCGTTTAGGGTCGTTGCCATGTCATAAAAGCCCGAGCAAGGTTTTAAACGGCCGTGAAAGAACGAGTCGGTACTCTTTTATTCCCATTCATAAATGCCTTTTTGGTCCAAAGGCTAAATAAAGTAACATCGCCCGTAACAAGAAACGCCTTGCACCAAGACGAGCGCGGAGTATTCGCTCACAACCGGTTATAAACACTGGTCATTTTCAAAGGTCTAAACACCCCCACGTGATGCCCTCTCCACCAATAGGAATAGCGAAACTGTCTGAGGTATTTATTAATAGATGTTATTTCCTGAGAAGTGGCTGCTGATTACATGTATACTCTAGACCCCTCTCAGATGACGTAATTATTTTATCGCTCATTATTATGCAGATGCGAAGCTGGTGTACAGTACTTCCTCGCGCTCGTCACTTAAAGACATTACTAGAACAAAATGATATGGAAAGGTTTGCGGTAACACCATGTAATGACTATCTCTAAATGAGTTGGGTGGTTCTGAAAAGAACCGTTGGTTTCAACTCGACGTTTTGATCAGTACGCTCTGAGTGTCTTCTGGAAAAAAAGCAGTCGATCAGAGCAAACTGATCGAAACGTCGGGTTGAAACCAACGGTTCTTTTCAGAACCACCCCAACTCGTTTAGAGAACCACCCCAACTCATTTAGAGATAGTCATTACATGGTGTTGCCGCAAATTGTATATCGTATTTCCACCATGCAAAGTTTCAAATCCTACTTAGAACTAAATGAGCATGTGCTACAAAAGGATGCTGGATGGCACTAGTTATGCACAGGGCTTGAGATTAGGAGTAAAATCCATAGGCCGTGCAGGTCTTGTAGCTAGGAAATGTGTACAATTCTTAAAGGGAAGGTACACGTTTGGTAATTACTAAAAACTAATTTTTTATTAAGAACTGACTTGGTAGTTAGCATCGGAGAGCTGTTGATAGTATAAAACATTGTGGGAAATGACTCCCTCTGAAGTAATGTAGTTTTTGAAAAAGAGGTAAATTCTCACTAAAATATTAAAAGACTTCTAGCTAGAAGTCTTTTATTCCTATTTGAAAGCACACAAATTCGTCCAACAAGGGTGTTTTTTCTTTCATCATTTTCTCCCAACTCCGATATGACCAATTGAACTCAAATTTTCACAGGTTTGTTATTTTATGCATATGTTGAGATACAACAAGTGAGAACGCTGGTCTTTGACAATTACCAATAGTGTACCTTCCCTTTAACTCTTTCTCAAATCATTTGCTACATTAGTTGTAATTACTAACTGTGATTTATATTTATTGTCTGTATCCTTTGCAGGGGGATTGCTAGTCTCAATGTTATCTCATCAAAGCTGTCTGGTTTTCTTCAACTCTCTTTATCATCAATGGAGTACCAATCAAATAGTGTACCAATCAATCAGTTGTCTTATCGGCGTACTGTAGGATCAGCCTTGGATCAAGACTAGGTTTTAAAGCCACTATCATCTGCAAACTCAGGCCTGTCAAGAGTAGTATGTACATAGAAACAGCTAAGTAGTCTGGGTTCAAGCCATTCCAGTCTTGATTTAAGAAAACACTGTGAGATGGTATCTACTATATTGTAATATCATGGATGGGTATCACTGTAAGGCCCGGCCACACAGGCCTCGAAAACGATAACGAAAACGAGAATGTTAATAACGCCCTCGATTGGTTGAATGAGCATGGGCGTATTCTGCGTGGAGCAATTCAACACATAGAATGCGTTCACTTTGCGTCGTGATCGTTATCATTTTTGTTATTGCTGCAGTGTGACTTGGCCTTTAGTAGGCTGCAACTCTGGTAGTTTACTGTACAGCATTGCAACAAAACCCTTAATAATCCAATTGCCTTGGCTAAACAGGTAGGCAAAGATACTACACTTTATATACCTTATAAGGAGCAAAACAAATCAAACTTATACTGAACAGGCATCGCATTTGAGGAAAAAATTCCCCAAGACTGCAGGGCTTGTAGCTCCTAACTTTTACTAGACCAGAGAATTTATTTCAAGAATGTAATCAAAATGAGAGGAACACTATCTACACAATTAAGATTACTGTTAAATTTACTGGCCCATTGTACTGGCCCATTGCTCTAAATCTGTTCAAATCGAGCCCTGCGAAAAAAATGAAGGAGTGTAAAAATGAATCAAGTATTGAGGAATGAAGTCTGTGAAAATGGCAGACACACTCAGTGGTTTAAATGTTGCGATAATTCTAAGCTTGCACACTTTTTCAAGAACAATGTGTTTCTGAGGTGTTTTTGCTGTCAGCTAACACCTCAAAGTCTGACAGTATAAAGTTGCCGACAGTTTGTTACCTTTTTACATGGGTGAAACCACCTTACTGGGTTTAAAAAAATGCTGAAATACTGGGTCAACGTAGCAGAAATGGAGCATTTCAGAAAGTTTGTCTCGTTCTCTTGTATCTTTCAAACATACGTTTAGGAGCCTACGTCATGTACTCTAAAATGAAGTTAAATTTGCAGCTTGGTACGTTATATTGTCCTATTAATTTATTGAAAAATATTATTTGATAATGTGAATACAGTGAGCAGGAAAGCTTGATTCTTACTTCATGCGAAAGCGAAGGTGAATTAATGGTTGCGCAGTAATCAGTACGCGCTGTTTTTTTTCTTCAGTTAGGTTGCAAGAAAATGGCTTCGTTCTCACGTGAAATGGGCGGGAACTTGCTTGCTCAGCTGTGTTTCTTTTTAATATGTAGGCTTTCCTATACGTCACTAATTACTGTACGTTGAACCTAATTGTGCCGATATCAATTGAACTTTTTCTGACTAGCATTATTAGACTCAGTGTAGATTTTTCTAACGATGTCTTTTATCACCCATTAAAACATAAAAGTAAATTAAGCGCAGAGTGAAAAGATAACTACATGAAAACCTTATATACTTCGTGTTTTCTTCTGTAAATCCTCAAAGAAAAACAAGCTCAGTGCATTTCCAATTGGCTTCTACTTTATCGTTGGTGACAGTTTATGTGATGTTGACACGGCTTACTCTAGAATTATGAACAAGATACTAAGTTTAAAGAACCTTGACGTTTGACACAATTATTTGCCGTTAAGTTTATTTTCTGAGGGGTCGGGCAAAATTAAGTGTCTTTGTTTCATGTAAACATACAGTAATTATAAAATTCAACATGGTTTTAACAATAGGTGTAAGTATACTCATTATTTATGCAATAAACATACTGTACCTCTGTTCAACGGACCAATGCAATGACTCGATTGGTAGTAATCACCCCTGTAGCTCAATCTAATTTACTCCCTCGCTAAATTTGTGTGTTTGCTGTAAATAACGCTGGAGCAACATTTCTGACGTCTTTAATGCATGGGCCATTTGTATGCCACTATTACATAGCTAACATGTTTTTGTGTTTTAATGAGTTTCTAGAACATTATTATAACCTGCTAAGAATGTCAAGTTAATGCAAAGGGAATGTTGTCTAGACTTTAATTAGGATGGAGAATTCTCGAATGAAAATTAAATGTGAAAACCTTTCCCCTGTAATGTGCATTTACAAGGCCACATTTGACTTTGCATTATGCACATTGAACCAAACAATCAGTCAATGTAAATGAACCATCAGTATTGACTAACATAACATAATTACATGTGGAAGCAAAGACAAACCGATGACACAAATTCTTCCTTATGTTCAATACCTGATAAAGGTCCAATTTGTCATTAATGTACTCGCTATTTATTGCACGCATTTAGGTGTTGTATAAATTTGCACAGATTTTGTTTTATAGTTTTAACAACCCAAATTCAAGAGTCTTAAAAGTTAATGTTTTGGCTGGCCTGCTTTAACCCTTGTACTTCCTAAATCAAGGTCTGTAAATCACTAATTTGGACAAAAAATCCTTTCTGCGTCAAATGAATGGGAAAGTTTACTATAGACCTTTATTATGCTGCCTCCATCTTGGTCATGTTCCTTGTACCGAACACCAATAATGAATGCTAATAATCATTTTGCAAATAGGAACCAGACTCTTTTGTTCTTCCAGTCTCAGTTTGGTAGCATTGATATCAATGGAAGAAATTCAAGATGGCTTCACCATGATAAAGGTCTATTGTTTTGAAGGACATTTAAGCCCAGTTCAAGCTTCCTGTGCATGCGAATGCGAAGCAAATTTTGAACGTCACACATTCGCAAGAAATTATTCTCAACAGTTGAACTTTGTTGAACTCCTGCCAAACATTTGCTGCGAAAACAGCCATGCGGCCTCATATTCGTATTTGCAGGAAGTATGAACCGGGCCTTGGTGGATCCCCCCCCCCCCCCCCCCCCCCACAAAAGTAAAATCTGAAGTTAAACAAGTTTTCACGACTTATTGGAAATGGTGTACCTTCCTTTATTGATACAATTATTGAGAATCGAGACAGCAAAATACTCGTCTATGCTTAGAGTATTTCACAAAATCTGTAACATTGTATATATATCTTTTATTTTCCTCTGTATAAACATCTATTTCTTTTGTTTTGTTCTTAGAAATTGTAAACATTTAATTGTATTGTAGTTGATAAATTGCGGTTCGCTATTTTTCTGATCAACATGTCCAAGTTGATGGCCTGTCTAGTTTGAAAAAGCCAGAAATAAATCTTTAGATCAAATGTGACCTGTTTTCATGGTGTAAATAACATGGCAACTTTGGATCACTAGGTGGCAGCAAACTTACAAGGTGAATTTCCATTGTTTTTGCAGTCTTGCGCATGGCACATTACGGAGAACAATTACTTGGTAAGTCTGCTGCCACCTATTGTACACAAAAGTCTCCCATAGCTAGAAGTTGTAATGGCCTCGTAATGCAAGTGGTGGCGGACTTGCGCCCATAGCCTCATTTTGGGGTAGAATTATGACGTCATGCATAAAAAATATTAAGAGAGACATATTGTTAAAGTTCTACAGCTTATCCATGCGCATGCGCAGTTACATTTTACTGGTAAGCTCTTTTCTTGAGCACAGAAATACTCAAACTGAACTTTGAAAAAAGAAATTGACTCATTTGCATACTATGGTGTGATTTATTTGCAGTCAATAATATTGGAACAATCACACCAACAACAAAAGTTGTTTAATTTGCAAATAATTATTACCCCAAAAATCAGAAAGGTTTTTCCCACACTAGAAGTAGGCATACAAATCTTTGCATGTACAGTTGTAAACAGGTCTCCATTAATAATATAAGAATAACAGGAAATAATAGGTATCACCAACAATTTCATTCAAGTGCAGTCTGGTCAATGCTTTATAAATTAATAAAAGGGAGTTTGAAAAGATTGCAAAAATGTATGCAAATTTGTATTGAATTAACTGTGTGTAGCACTTACTTTCAATGTATGTACGCCCTTTATGCCTATCCATTGCAAACAAATGATTGGTGCATTATTCATAACTACTGGCCACAAACTGATGCAGCCATTTTTATTAATAGGAGTAACAGTAAGAGGGTTAAACTTCTGCGTTTCCTAAAGAAGGCTCAATGTTGGGTGATATGCCACTTTGGTTCATTATTGGATCTTTTCCAAACTGATGCAGCCATTTTTATTAATAGGAGTAACAGTAAGAGGGTTAAACTTCTGCGTTTCCTAAAGAAGGCTCAATGTTGGGTGATATGCCACTTTGGTTCATTATTGGATCTTTTCCAAACTGATGCAGCCATTTTTATTAATAGGAGTAACAGTAAGAGGGTTAATCTTCTGCTTGTCCTCAAAAAGTCTGGGTGATATGCCCACCTTGGTTCAGTTTGATTTTGTCCGATCTGTGCAGAGTTTTCAACCAATGTGTCCACAGGGACACAAAACTCTTTATTAGTCATGCATAAACAGGGAAAGTCGGCTGATGACGCAACCCTAGCATCTCTATTTAATGACTTTATGGTTTCTTAGATAACTTAACATTTTTACAAAATTGTAAACATTAATGAATTCTTAAAACGGCCTAAATAAAAGTAGCAAATTCTACAATGAAAACTGAATGGATTGGTGTCCAGTTTGTGTGCACTGATTTAATACATTCAATGAACATAACCATCACCCCCCACCCCCCCCCCCCCCCCGATATTAAGAGATTTTAAGTAGGCCTAACTCAAAGCTTGAATATTTACGCAGACATTATTTTGTACATGAAGAGTCAAATGAAAAGTGCTCATTTTATTCTGCAGTATGATTTCAACTGCAGATCAATTGACTGCAGAACGATTTTCTATTTTAAATTATTATTTTTGATGTAAAACTGCAATGCTTACCCTTGGTAAACACTGCAGGGTTACCCCCCCCCCCCCCACCCCCCATGTGATCTTATGTTCGAGCCTTGCAGTTATTTTAATTTTAGTTTTAAGGGGAGGGGGTGTGAAGTGTATCGAGAAGTTAGATAATGTCCAAAATAAAATAATTTAACTTTAAATATACAAGTGTAGGCCCATTCCTACAAATAATAATTTGAGAAACGAACAGATAACCCAGACCCTTCTTTTATTTCTGACAAATTTCACAGTTGCGCTAAATAATTTCAAATTAAACAAAATTTACTTGGTTTTATTAATAACCACCGTTTAATACAATTTAAGCGTTTATTTATCATTCAATATTATACCCGTCTTGAATATACAGACTATGGCATTTCGGTTCATTTTTATTCATTACCTCGCATCTTGCGGGAACCAGTTGCATATACGTACCCGTGCGGTCTTCGGACAGGCACTGGTGTTTGGAACCAGCCAAAGCAACCGACACAGGTACCAGATTACCGCTTAAAACAAGATAAACATACAGAGGGGTCAGGGTACTCGACGGCTTGATGCCGTGACGCGATATTCAAAATGGCCACCAGCCATGCTTGGTTTATGTTAACCCCGTGGATTTATTAGGACCATTTGATGTGATTTAATGTCTCTAGAGGTAAGCTTTATTGTGTATTTTACTTAAATACAAATTGTAGAATAGGATAGGCCTCATGATGGGAGCTGTGTAAACATATAGACTGTCTTAAAACTGGTAATTTTGTGGCATTTCTCTTTTGCTCGACGTAAACAATGGCACTTGTTTGACAGAACAGCCGGAAGTATCTTTAACGTTTAACCCATTGTAGATCATTGCATTGTCAAAGTCAATGGCAACTAGCTGTCAATCAAATAAAACAATTGACTGTTCTGTATAGGGTATTGGGGTTACATAGTCCATGGAGGACAACTAATTTGGGGTTGACGTTCTAAAACTGGTTCAAGTTTGGCACCTTCTTACCATGCTTTCACTCGCTGAACCGACCAATTAATTGTACCTTTTTTAAAGCACTTTAGTTTCAATTAAAGGGGTTGGGTGGGTTAATATTGAGTTAAAAATAAACTTGTTGGTTTTAATTTGTGATCAACCACTAGCTAGGGGCCTTACTGAATAAAGACAACGATTCTGTGTAATTTTTCTGCTTGCTTATTATGTTAAATATTGTGTGATTCTAACCTTTCCCAGTTCGCTGTAAATAAAAAACAAACGAAAACAAGTGTTTAGTTGCTCGTAATTGGACCTTCGGTTTGACATCTTTGGTTTAAAATGGAAGGTTTTGAGCTCTTCGTTAAAGGAATATGTTGTACACAAATAAAGAACTTGTACTTTATTTATTACTGTTTGGAATAAAGAAATTTCGCCCTGTTCTTTTACGAAACAATTTAAAATCGGAAGTTACACTCTCAGTTTTTTTTTTTTTTTGTACCAAAAAGACATTTCAGACAGAACATTATTTTTCAATCAGAAATCGGGTTGTGTTTGGCCGTTTCATCAAGACTGTATATTATAACTCCGAGTTACTGGCGTTGCAGCACTCCTAACTTTGCCGCACAAATTTGGCACAAATCCCGCCCAACCTACCCCACTACCCTACCCCGCCACCCTACCCCGCCACCCTACCCCACTACCCTTCCCGGCCAACCTACCCGACTATACCAAAGCTTCCACACCGCCACCCTTCCAACCCGCCACCTTTCACCCCGCCCGACCATCCTCCACCCCGCCACACTCCCACCGCAACAACTCCCAATTCCCATCAAAATTCACCAAACCCTTTCAAATTTCCTATGTGAACGTGTGCGCATAATTGGTTCTAATTTCTACCAAAGAGTCCCCCGGAATGCCTGTGTTTCCCAAGAAAACCAATGCGGCATAATACTCAGCAGCATGTGTCTTCCACAAATTCTTCCTCCATGCTTCCAATCACAGTATTTTTTTAAAAGTCAGAACCAGAGTCTGGTACACTTGGGCCTACCATGCAAATTATTGACTAAGTATAAAGCAAGCAGTTCCCATGTTTCCTATGTAAAACTAATTTGTCTCTAGGCCTACAGCATGTGACCTTCAACGCAAATTATTTCCCAAGTCCGAACCGCAAATTCCCCCATATGCCTATGTTTCCTAAATTAACTAATGGTCCATAAATACAGCATGTGCCTTCCACTTGAAATACTTTCGAAGTCCCAACCAAAGAGTCCCCTATATGCCTACGTTTCCTATGTGGATTGATGCTCCATATCTACAGCGTGTGCCTTCAACTCAAATTATTTCTTAAGTCCGAACCAAAGAGTCCCCCCATATGCCTTTGTTTCCTAAATTAACTACACAGCCTATGCCTTCCACTTGAATTATTTTTTAAGTCCAAACTATAGAGTCCCCTATATGCCTATGTTTTCTATAAGTAAATTAATGGTCCATACCCACAGCGTGTACTTTCAACTCAAGTTACTTTTCAAGTCCGAACCATAGATTCCCCTATATGCCGATGTTTCCTTAGTATACCCACAGCACAAGTGCCAAGTATAAAGCACTGACTTTCCCATACCATAGCACCATGTGTAAAGTAATCCACTCGCAAATTATATACTAAGTATAAACCACTGTAATTCCGTGCCATAGTACCCTGTGTAAAGTATGAACCGAAGGTTTATCAAGTCCAAAATGCGTCTTTTAATGGGGGGACCCACCTAGGTGTTGTGGGTAGGTGTCGGTCTCCGAAGCGAAAGGTCCCCGGTTCGAACCCCGGCAGCGGCAGCGCCCCTCGATACGAGCCACGGTGGTGGCAGCCTGGTGAGTGACCGACCGCGAAGTCTCGACTCACCGCGCAGTGGCACCCACCGCTCCTACTCGCTTACAAAAGAAACTTAAAACTTAAAACTTAAAACGAACCTATGAACTTTTTTAATATGAATTTTAAAATTGTAATAAAAAAAGTCTTTTTAAAACGCATCGAACTTTTCGAGAGCGGGAGTCGATCTCGGGACCTTCCGGTCCAGAGACCAGAGCCCTTCCGCTGGGCCACCGCTCCTTCTTACTAAATATGTGTTCGAGTTTAATTTTAAACCTTCGTATGAACATTTTTAAATTAAGATTTAGTAAAAGAACACCGTCTCGATTCGAACCCGGTACCTTTGGGTGTGGAGTCGGGAGCCCTTCCACTGGGCCACCGCTCCTTCTTACTAAATATGCGTTCGAGTTTAATTTTAAACCTTCGTATGAACAATTTTAAATTAAGATTTAGTAAAAGAACACCGTCTCGATTCGAACCCGGTACCTTTGGGTATGGAGTCGGGAGCCCTTCCACTGGGCCACCGCTCCTCATACAGATATTGCGTTCGAGTTTAACTTTAAACCTTCGTATGAACAATTTTAAACTAAGATTTAGTAAAAGAACACCCATGATTCGAACCCGGTACCTTTGGGTATGGAGTCGGGAGCCCTTCCACTGGGCCACCGCTCCTCATACAGGTATTGCGTTCGAGTTTAATTTTAAACCTTCGTATCAACAATTTTAAATTAAAACTAAGTAAAAGAACAACCATGATTCGAACCCAGTACCTTTTGGTATGGAGTCCGGAGCCCTTCCACTGGGCCACTGCTCCTTCTTACTCAGTTTGCACTCGAGCTTAATTATAAACCTTAGAATGAACAACTTTTAATCAAAACGTAGTAAAAGAACACACATGATTCGAACCCGGTACCTTTCGGTGTAGGGTCGGGAGCCCTTCCACTGGGCCACCACTACTCTTACTTAAATTTGCGCTCGAGTTTATTCATAAACCTTATAATGAGCAATTTAAAATCAAAACGTATTATACAGTATGCCTTCCACTCGCAAGGATTTCCCTATGCCATAGGGTGAAGCGTAAACCATTTGACCTCAGCATAGAAAAAGAACACCCATGATTCGAACCCAGTTCCTTTTGGTATGGAGTCGGGAGCCCTTCCACTGGGCCACTGCTCTTCTTATATAAGTTGCGTTCGAGATTAATTTTAAACCTTAGAATCAACAACTTAAAATAAAAACGAAGTCAAAGAACAAACATGATTCGAACCCGGTACCTTTGGGTGAAGGGTCGGGAGCCCTTCCACTGGGCCACAACTACTCTTGCTTAAAATTGCGTTCGAGTTTAATAATAAACCTTAGAATGAGCAATTTTAAATCAAAACGTGTTATAGCGTATGGCTTCCACTCGCAACCTATTAAGTATAAAGCAAGGATTTCCCTATGCCATAGGTGAAGCGTAAACTATTTGACCCCAGCAGAGAAAAAGAACACCCATGACTCGAACCCCGAACCTTTTCGTATGGAGTCCGGAGCCCATTCCACTTGGCCACACCTCCTTTTACTTGATTTGCGTCCGAGTTTAATTATAAACCTTAGAATGAGCAACTTTAAATCAAAACGTATTAAAGCGTATGCCTTCCACTCGCAAACTATTACGTAAAAAGCAAGGTTTTCCCTATGCTATAGGGTACCGCGTAAACCAATGGTCTTATGCGAGAAAAAAGAAGACACCTGGGCTCGAACCCAGTACCTTGTGGTGTGGAGTCCGGAGCCCTTCCACTGGGCCACAACTCCTTTTACTTGGTTTGCGTTCGAGATTGATTTTATACTTTAGAATGAACAACTCTACATCAAAGGTAGTAAAAGAACAACCCGTGATTCGAACCCGGTACCTTTGGGTGTAGGGTCAGGAGCCCTTCCACTGGGCCACAACTACTCTTACTTAAATTTGCGTTCTAGTTTGTTTATAAACCTTAGAATGAACAATTCTAAATCAAAACGTATAAAGCGTATGCCTTCCACTCGCAATTTGTTAAGTAAAAAGCAAGGATTTCCCTATGCTATAGGGTACCGCGTAAACCAATGGTCTTATGCGTAGAAAAAAAAAAGACACCTGGGCTCGAACCCAGAACCTTGTGGTGTGGAGTCCGGAGCCCTTCCACTGGGCCAATGCTGCTCTTAAATACATTGCGGTCGAGCTTAACTATAAACCTTAGAGTGAACAACGTTGAACCAGAAGGTAGTAAAAGAACATCCATGATTCGAACCCGGTATCTTTCGGTGTAGGGTCGGGAAGCCCTTCCACTGGGCCACTACTACTCTTACTCATGTTCTATTCGAGTTTTACTATAAACCATTATACATGTAATGAGCCATTTTAAATCAAAACGTATTATAGAGTATGACTTCTTCTCGCAAATTTTCAAGTATAAAGCAAAGATTTCCCTATGGCATTTGGGTACTGTTTAAACTAATGGTCTTATGCGTAGAAAAAAAGAAGTCACCCGGGTTCGAACCCAGAACCTTTTGGTTCAGAAACCGTCGCCCTTCCACTAAGCCACTACTCTTCGTACTGAATTTGCGTCCGAGTTTAATTATAAACCTTAGAGTGAACAACATGAAATCAAAACGTATATAAATAGCGTGTGCATTTCCTTCGCATGTTTTTGAGTGTAAAGCAAGTATTTCCCTATTATATGCTTTGGGGTACCGTGTAGACCAATAATCTTGAGGGTAGAAAAAGAAGACAGCCGGGCTCGAACCCAGTACCTTTGGATTCAGAATCCGAAGCCCTTCCACTCGACCACTACTCTTCTCGATTGCAAATGTATTCGAGTTTAATTTTAAACCTTAGAATGAACAACTTATAATTTAAAAAAAGAATATTTTAGCGTATTATTTCTTTCCACTCGCAAATTATTTAAGTGTGAAGCAGAGGTTTTCGTCTGTCATCATAGGGTACTACTAAATATAATGGCCTTAAGCAAAGAAAGAACACCCGGGTTCGAACCGAGTACCTTTTGATTCAGAATCCGAAGCCCCTTCCACTGGGCTACCGCTCCTCTACCTAATTTGCATATTTATTTCATGTAGTATCTTAGAATGGAAACACCGACCTGAACAGATCCCTGAAGATTAAACTCTTGGTTTGAGTCGTCCACCTTGGCAACTTTTCGAGATATTGGCTGTAATCGGATATAACGATGCCTCAAAATCATGATTAAAATTAATATTTGGGACCTATCCCATTGTTCCAGCAACCTGTAACTTGGAGACTGTCTTCTACACATAAAGGACTCCCTTTGGTAAAATTTTGAGGCAAATCGGAGAGAAACCAATTTCAAGGGTGACAAAACGTCAAGTTAGTGCCCCTTGTCGTTTTTTTCCCAAAATCGGCCGAAATGTTTAGTTTCCAAATCGCCTGAAACTTCAACCTCGGATGTAAAAAGGTGCGAGGGTCACAAAAATCTTGGTTTTATTCGTCTACGGTGTCAACTTTTTGAGATATTGCTATAATTCGGATATAACGACGGTTCAAAATGTAGATTAAAATGAACTATTGAGACCCATCCCATTGTTCCAGCAACCTGTAACTTGGAGAATCTCTTCTACACATAAAGGACTTCATTTGGTTAAATTTTGAGGCCAATCGGAGAGATAAAAATTCCCGAGGATGAAAAAACGTCAAGTTATACCCCTTGTCGTTTTTTTTCCAAAATCGGCCGAAATGTTTAGTTTCCAAATCGCCTGAAACTTCAATCTCGGATGTAAAAAGGTGCGAGGATCACAAAAATCTTGGTTTTAGTCGTCTACGGTGTCAACTTTTTGAGATATTGCCATAATTCGGATATAACGACGGTTCAAAATGTAGATTAAAGTGAACTAATGAGACCCATCCCATTGTTCCAGCAACCTGTAACTTGGAGAATGTCTTCTACAATTAAAGAACTCCCTTTGGTTAAATTTTGAGGCAAATCGGAGAGAAAAAGTTTTCGAGGGTGAAAAAACGTCAAGTTATACCCCTTGTCGTTTTTTCCAAAATCGGTCGAAAGTTTTAGTTTCCAAATCACCTGAAATTTTATACTCGGGTGTAAAAAGGTGCGAGGATCACAAAAATCTTGGTTTTAGTCGTCTAGGGTGTCAACATTTTGAGATATTGCCATAATTCGGATAACGACGGTTCAAAATCATGTTAAAGGAACACGTTGCCTTGGAGTTGGTCTTTGAAATGCGTTTTCAACCGTTTGTTATATGATTAGAAAGATATTTTAAAAGTAGAATATAACTATCCACACAAGTATCACTCGAAATTGCGTGGGTTTCCTTTTACCTCGTCGACAAATACGGTCGGCCATTTATGGGAGTCAAATTTTTGACCCCCATAAATGGCCGACCGTGTTATACATTAGTTTGCAAAGTAAAAGAAAACCACGCAATTTCGAGGCATATTTGTGTGGATCACTGTATTCTACTTTTAAAACATCTTTCCAACCACATGCATTTTATAACAAACGGTTACAAACGCTTTTCAAAGACCAACTCGACCGGTTCCAAGGCAAAGTGTTCCTTTAAAAATGAATTATTGAGACCCATCCCATTGTTCCAGCAACCTGTAACTTGGAGAATCTCTTCTACACATTAAGGAGTCCCTTTGGTTAAATTTTGAGGCAAATCGGAGAGAAAAAGTTTCCGAGGGTGAAAAAACGTCAAGTTATACCCCTTGTCGTTTTTTCCAAAATCGGCCGAAATGTTTAGTTTCCAAATCGCCTGAAACTTCAAACTCGGATGTAAAAGGGTGCGAGGATCACAAAAATCTTGGTTTTAGTCGTCTACGGTGTCAACTTTTTGAGATATTGGCTAAATTCGGATATAACGACGGTTCAAAATTAAGATAACAACATTTATTATTGAGACCCATCCCATTGTTCCAGCAAACTTGGAGACTGTCTTCTCGTCTCCCTTCTAAAAAAAAAAGACAAAATCGCTTAAAAGGACTTGAGGCTTACCCATGCCTTATGCAACTGGGAAGCTTTTCGCAGCACACAGAAATATTACAAACTGAACTTTGAAAAAGAAATTGACTGGACTCACAATTTTTGGAGCTTGCTGCATATAATTGACATGATTTATTTGCAGTCAAATCGAAACAAAAAACTACAAACAAAAATAAGTTGGTTTGGATAGGTTTTTATTTTGCAAATGTCACAAAACATCTGAGATATTTCCTACACTCCTTTACCAGAGGTACAAATCTTTCTAGATAACTTAACATTTTTACACATTGTAAACATTAATGAATTCTTAAAGACAGTGGACACTATTGGTAATTGTCAAAGACCAGTCTTCTCACTTGGTGTATCTCAACATATGCATAAAATAACAAACCGTGAAAATTTGAACTCAATTGGTCGTCAAAGTTGCGAGATAACAATGAAAGAAAAAAACACCCTTGTCACACGAAGTTGTGTGCTTTCAGATGCTTGATTTCGAGACCTAAAATTCTTAATCTGAGGTCTCGTAATCAAATTCGTTTAAAATTACTTCTTTCTCGAAAACTACATTACTTCAGAGGGAGCCGTTTCTCACAATGTTTTATACTAGCAACCTCTCTCCATTACTCGTTAACAAGTAAGGTTCTGTACTAATAATAATCTTGAGTAATTACTAATAGTGTCCACTGCCTTTAAAACAGCCTAAAATAAAGTAGCAAATTCTACAATGAAAACTGATTGGTTTGGTGTCCAGTTTGTATGCACTGAGTACATTCAATAAACATTACACCTCTAATTGTGTAACAAAGAGATTATTTACATAAGTATATATCAAAGCTTGGATATTTACAAAGATTTCTTACAATGTTTTATAATGAACTAAAACCAATGTATCTACAGTGAATTGGAAAGAAAAAACAGCAATCAAACATTCCTTTTCTAGGAAGAAATTTAACCAAACAAGCAAATATTTGAGTAGTTAATAAGCGTCAATTGGTTTGCGGTACCACCATGTGTGTATCTACTTGCCAGGTAGAGTTGTTCTTAGGGAACTGTCTAGCTTTATTCTACTGCCGCGGAGTAGATAATCTGGGGTTCGGGAGACTTCTCAGTTCTGAAAAGAACTGTCCTGCTTTTTAACTATTACCAGGGCTGATGGTATAGAATAGGCTGGGACTACTACGTTAGTTTATAGGATCGTAATTAACGGTACTGCCGCGGAGTCAGTTCTGAACTACATGTACACTCAATGCCTCAAATCCTATTGTAGTTAATAAACATTAGCAATTTATCATGACCCAAACATTAAATGAGGCGTGCCTCGCATGAGATGCATTGCCCAAGGTAAAACACTGTAAGTGGAATTTAGGAATAATTTAGTTGCAAATATTATTTAAAAAAACATGTTTAAAAAACATGTACAGGGGATGTTCCACTGATGCAAATTGAACATCTATAAAAATTGTTAGGGACCCACTGCTAAAATATAGAATTCAAACTGCCTCTAGCTACCGGCCAATCTTGGTCATCTAGTTGGTAGGACACCAAGGTCGTGGGTTCAAATCCCACCCGAGCTATATGCTTGTGATTTTTTTTCCACAGAACTCAGGAAAGTACTGAGTATACAGTGCTAACACATATCGGTGTGGGGTTAAAATTAAGGTTCATATTCTTTATCTCCGATGCAAGTTTAACATCTATTGAAAGAGTTAACTGTTACTTCAATCACAAATGCTCAACATGGTGAAGTTTCAGTACTGCAAGAACGCTTGTTCACATTAATAAGTCTTCAAGATTACCGGTACATATATCTTTAAAGCAGTTGGACACTTTCAGAAAAGAAAAAAAAAATTAAAAGTTCACAGATTTACAAAATAACTTACAGGGTTTACAAAAGGTAATGGTGAAAGACTCCCCATGAAATATTACTCCATGAAATGCTTTACTTTTTGAGAAAACATTAAAACAATATAAATTCTCAATATCGAAAATTACGGATTTATTTTAAACACATTTCAAGAGTAGGTTTTCCCTTTATTGTGATCCTCCCAAAATGAATAATTGAGACCGCATCCCATTGTTCCAGCAACCTGTAACTTGGAGACTGTCTTCTACACATAAAGGACTTCATTTGGTTAAATTTTGAGGCAAATCGGAGAGATAATAATTCCCGAGGATGAAAAAACGTCAAGTTATACCCCTTGTCGTTTTTTTCCAAAAATGGCCGAAATGTTTAGTTTCCAAATCGCCTGAAACTTCAACCTCGGATGTAAAAAGGTGCGAGGATCACAAAAATCTTGGTTTTATTCGTCTACGGTGTCAACTTTTTGAGATATTGCTATAATTCGGATATACCAACGGTTCAAAATTAAGATAACAAAATTAATTATTGAGACCCATCCCATTGTTCCAGCAAACTTGGAGACTGTCTTCTCGTCTCCCTTCTAAAAAAAAAAAGAAAAAATCGCTTAAAAGGACTTGAGGCTTACCCATGCCTTATGCAACTGGAAAGCTTTTCGCAGCACACAGAAATATTACAAACTGAACTTTGAAAAAGAAATTGACTGGACTCACAATTTTTGGAGCTTGCTGCATATAATTGACATGATTTATTTGCAGTCAAATCGAAACAAAAAACTACAAACAAAAATAAGTTGGTTTGGATAGCTTTTTATTTTGCAAATGTCACAAAACATCTGAGATATTTCCTACACTCCTTTACCAGAGGTACAAATCTTTCTAGATAACTTAACATTTTTACACATTGTAAACATTAATGAATTCTTAAAGACAGTGGACACTATAGGTAATTGTCAAAGACCAGTCTTCTCACTTGGTGTATCTCAACATATGCATAAAATAACAAACCGTGAAAATTTGAACTCAATTGGTCGTCAAAGTTGCGAGATAACAATGAAAGAAAAAAACACCCTTGTCACACAAAGTTGTGTGCTTTCAGTTGCTTCATTTCGAGACCTAAAATTCTTAATCTGAGGTCTCGTAATCAAATTCGTTGAAAATTACTTCTTTCTCGAAAACTACATTACTTCAGAGGGAGCCGTTTCTCACAATGTTTTATACTAGCAACCTCTCTCCATTACTCGTTAACAAGTAAGGTTCTGTACTAATAATAATCTTGAGTAATTACTAATAGTGTCCACTGCCTTTAAAACAGCCTAAAATAAAGTAGCAAATTCTACAATGAAAACTGATTGGTTTGGTGTCCAGTTTGTATGCACTGAGTACATTCAATAAACATTACACCTCTAATTGTGTAACAAAGAGATTATTTACATAAGTATATATCAAAGCTTGGATATTTACAAAGATTTCTTACAATGTTTTATAATGAACTCAAACCAATGTATCTACAGTGAATTGGAAAGAAAAAACAGCAATCAAACATTCCTTTTCTAGGAAGAAATTTAACCAAACAAGCAAATATTTGAGTAGTTAATAAGCGTACATTTGGTTTGCGGTACCACCATGTGTGTATCTACTTGCCAGGTAGAGTTGTTCTTAGGGAACTGTCTAGCTTTATTCTACTGCCGCGGAGTAGATAATCTGGGGTTCGGGAGACTTCTCAGTTCTGAAAAGAACTGTCCTGCTTTTTAACTATTACCAGGGCTGATGGTATAGAATAGGCTGCGACTACTACTTTAGCTTAATCGTAATTAACTGTACTGCCACGGAGTCAGTTCTGAACTACATGTACACTCAATGCCTCAAGTCCTATTGTAGTTAATAAACATTAGCAATTTGTCATGATATCTAAAGACACTTGCTTTATCAAGACGCAAACATTAAATGAGGCGTGCCTCGCATGAGATGCATTGCCCAAGGTAAAACACTGTGAGTGGAATTTAGGAATAATTTAGTTGCAAATATTATTTAAAAAAACATGTTTAAAAAACATGTACAGGGGATGTTCCACTGATGCAAATTGAACATCTATAAAAATTGTTAGGGACCCACTGCTAAAATAAAGAATTCAAACTGCCTCTAGCTACCGGCCAATCTTGGTCATCTAGTTGGTAGGACACCAAGGTCGTAGGTTCAAATCCCACCCGAGCTATATGCTTGTGATTTTTTTTTCCACAGAACTCAGGAAAGTACTGAGTATACAGTGCTAACACATATCGGTGTGGGGTTAAAATTAAGGTTCATATTCTTTATCTCCGATGCAAATTTAACATCTATTGAAAGAGTTAACTGTTACTTCAATCACAAATGCTCAACATGGTGAAGTTTCAGTACTGCAAGAACGCTTGTTCACATTAATAAGTCGTCAAGATTACCGGTACATGTATCTTTAAAGCAGTTGGACACTTTCAGAAAAGAAAAAAAAAATTAAAAGTTCACAGATTTACAAAATAACTTACAGGGTTTACAAAAGGTAATGGTGAAAGACTCCCCATGAAATATTACTCCATGAAATGCTTTACTTTTTGAGAAAACATTAAAACAATGCAAATTCTCAATATCGAAAATTACGGATTTAGTTTAAACACATTTCAAGAGTAGGTTTTCCCTTTATTTTCTCCCCACTCCGATGACTGATTGAGCCTAAATTTTGACAGGTTTGTTATTTTATAAAGAAGTTGTGATACACGAATTGTGGGCCTTGGACAATACTGTTTACCGAAAGTGTCCAATGGCTTTAAAGGAACACGTTGCCTTGGATCGGTCGAGCTGGTTTTTGAAAAGCGTTTGTAACCGTTTGTTATAGAATCAATATGATTATAAAGATATTTTAAAAGTAGAATACAATGATCCACACAAGTATCACTCAAAACTGCGTGGTTTTCCTTTTACCTCGTCGACAAACACGGTCGGTCAAATTTTTGACTCCCATAAATGGCCGACCGTGTTAGTTCGCAAAGTAAAAGGAAAACCACGCAATTTCAAGGCAAATGTATGTGGATGATTGTATTCTACTTTTCAAACATTGTTCTAACCATATGCATTTCATTACAAACGGTTACAAATGCTTTTCATAGACCAACTCGTCCGATCCAAGGCAACGTGTTCCTTTAATAAAGGACAGCATTACTGTACTCAGATTGAAATAGAGGAGATAAACAACCAACTATTCTAAATCTCTAAAGGCACTCAGGTGCTTTGATAAAGTGTCTGTAATGTATCCACAGATAAACACAGCATTCAGTGTAAACATCAAAGCTTACTTCCAAGGATTTTGTTTAGACAATATTGAAACATTTGTAAACAGATCAGCATTTGAGACTCTGAAAATGCCAACTTGAAGAATGACCGTTTCTTTTCAGTAATGTTAGATGATACTCAACTATTTCTGTGAAGTCACTCGATCTATTGTTGAAAGTGTAGATTATTTTTACGAATCTAGGTGTAGATTTATGACAAAGTAAAGTAAATAGTTCAAATTTAAAATTACTGTCTTTTCAAAACTGAAAGATAGCATGAAGTGCAACAAAACATAGCTGACAATATGTTATCTTTCAATGTACAAAAACATTTTCCAGTTTAGAAAAATCATTTTAGTAGCTGAGCAAACTGACTTTGTACTCGATAATGTGCAAGTACTTAAGTATGCCTAAAATTTTTTTAAAATAAATATAAAATGTGACCAATTGTCGTTTGAAAACGTACAAAAATAAATAGACTAAAGAGTGTTGTTACTATTGAGAAATCCAATTAATTGAAACTAAAACATGTACATGGGGTGTCGTGGCCAAGCGGTTAAGAGCACTGAATTCAAGCTCTGGTGATTCTGTTCAGCGGAGTGTGGGTTCGAATCCCGGTCGTGACACTTGTGCTTCAGCTTAGGATTGTGTTAGTGACTTTCTGCAGAATGGAGGGGGGGGGGGCTTTCAGCTCAGGATTCCGTTGGTGACTTTCTGCAGAATGTAGAGGGGGGGGGGGGCTTTCAGCTCAGGATTCCGTTGGTGACTTTCTGCAGAATGTAGAGGGGGGGGGGGGCTTTCAGCTCAGAATTCCGTTGGTGACTTTCTGCAGAATGTAGAGGGGGGGGGGCTTTCAGCTCAGGATTCTGTTGGTGACTTTCTGCAGAATGGACAGTGATTCTTCTGTAGAACAGCTAACTCAAACTCATCGGTATGAAAGAACTGAAAACAGAAACATAAAATCACACCATTAGAACAAACCAATCTCAGAAATATTTCCCCATCTTATGACGTCAATGGGTTTTGACTAGAGTGGGACTCGAACCACAACCTCCGGATTATTAACGTGCCGGCGCTCTACCAACTGAGCTATCTAGCCCTATGTTGGTGGTGTCCCTATTTGTCCCTATTTTGTCATTGGTTTGAGTCACACTCTCGTAAATTTGTCTGTGTTCATCCCCAAATCAAATGTTTGTTTTAAACCAATCCATTAGGGTCAGGAAAAAACAAACCCAAACCTAAAGAGGTGTGACGTGATACTTCCATTAATTTTTCTGTATGTGTAACAAACTCATGGGAAAAACTTTCAAGCAGGTTTGGTTATTTAAAAGTTTACCTGGTTACAAGATGGGCATGTAGTGATCGAGACATCAGGCATAATGGTCTTGAAGTACTGGTATCGTAGCGGAGCTGGCCACTTACGAATAATCACATGGTGGCGCTCTGTAGCTTGCAGAACCGATCGATTGACAACCACTGGAACAAACTCACTGCCTCCTTGCTACAAAGGAAAAACAACAAAATACACAGTTTGTACAACTCAGACAACCAAGTTAAAGGTAGGGTCAAAGAAGGGTTTATGTCAATGCAATGCTGATTTATAGGCAAAATTGTCAATGAAAGATTCAGTAAAAGTCACTTGTGAAAGTTTTAGCTGGCCGAGCGGACTATAGCACCGAACTCAACCTCTGGTGTATCTGTTCAGCAAAGTGTGAGTTTGAATCCCGGTCGTGACACTTGTGTCCTTGAGCAAGTAAATGGGTACCTGTGAGGGCAGAGTTGGTTCTTGTAATTGATTAGCTTAGTAAGCTAAACATTTGGCAGCACAGACTGTATACTCCCAAGGGAGCTGAGATGGTTAATAAAATGAAAAGGCCCAGTGACCAGGGGTAATAATGTTGAAGCGCCATGAGCATCACTGCGTGACGGACCTGAGCTTATACTATAAGCAGCCACTATTATTATAGTGTCTACTGTACTTGCTGAGAAAACAACAACAAACTGTCACGGTTTTGCACAACGTCTAATCCATCTATGTTGAGGGAGGCATCTTCGGGTACCAATCCCATCTCTAGCTGCAGCATTCGTAAATGGACACCAACCCTCAGAAATCTGAGAAACGACTCATGCTGAGGTGCTGTAGTTTTTGCAGAATGAGTTCACGAAAATACGTTTACATGCTAAAACAATTTTCGATCCGGAGACGAGAATTATTTTTTAAATATTGTTTTACTCATTTCTCAAAACTCAAAAACTACAGCACCTCAGTAAGTAATATTTTCAGGGAAGCTTTCTACTATATTATCTTCAAACTGTGTAAGGTTAATGTAAATCTGTGGGCATTGTGTTTGTTGTCCTTCAAAAAGTACCAAGACCCTTTAAATGTTCTTCTCAAAGATTATCTGGAACTGGTTGCCTGTAAATAACCCAGTGTGGCATGGGCCTAGGAGGGCAAGAGTAACACAAAAAGAAACCAACCTCAAAGCTGAGTAGTTTAGCAGTGAATGGATCGTCATCAATAGCTTGATTGCCATAATCATCTAGTCTCATAGATTGTACAGCGTCTCCTGCTGATTCCTTCCACCCGTCTCCTCTAGATGATTTATTAGACGGTTCCATCTGAATCAAACTCACTGCTTCCTCGTCGGTTAATCCTTCCTCTAAGACAAACTCAACCAACGGCAGAATATCTGCAATAATAATGGTTGTATTGTATTAATTTTTATTTTTAAAACAAGAATTTGCTGTGTTGACAAAAACAAATGCCCCGCTGAGATTGGAGTTGACACGCCAGGTCCTTTTCCGGTTATTGTTTTAGCCATAATGACCTTAATGTTTAATTGAGGGGGTCCAAAAACAATAGGCTTCTGGGGGATCCCATGGCCAACCCACAAACCAAGTTTGGAGTTGCTACGCCAAGTCCTTGAATTCTCACACACACAAACATACACAAGTGTGTATATACCTGCAATCGTGTGGACCCTCCTTTGGTCAACTCTATGTGATAGCAACCGTGGACCCCATTGTATTCCTTTGTGATAGCAACCGTGGACCCATTGTCCCTTTTGTTATAGGTCTCCGGTTTGAATCTGGATACAAACCTGCTCATACACGCACACAGAAGGACAACGCAAACACTATATGCTCCCTGGGCTGGCTTCGCCGGCAAGGCATAAAAACCAGAACAAACCCCATACCCTGGACAATGCAAACATTTTAAACTTATAATATAACAAAGAAGGAGAGGTTAGCATGAACAAATATCCAAATTATACTTGGTTTTCCTTTAACTTAAAAGCAGAGAATATGTACTTGGCAACACGAACGCTTTATCATGAGAACTATTAAGGACAAAAAACTTATCCTCATATAAGATACTAAAATCTGAGTAACTTTGACCAATGGTATCATAAAATTTCTTTCTGAATACAGTAAACACTGGGCAAAAACAAATGATAATAATACATGGTTCTTATATAGCGCTTTAACTACTCCCGATGGACATCTCAAAGAGCTCAGTACGTTCCTACAAGGACTGAGGAGCTATGTTTTGAATTATGAGACCTATTCCTTTACATAGCTCCATGTAATGGTTTACAATGTGCTTTGGTGCAATATGCTGCCAACAACACACGGGACCAACGGCTTTAAGACTCATCTGAAGGGTGAAGCAATAATGGTTTAAGTGTCTTGGTTAAGAACACAACAAGTGTCAAGACCGGGACTCGAACCAACACCCCGCTGATAGGAAACACCAGAGCTTGAGTCCACTCCCAACGATCAAACTTACTAGTTAGGAAAACACCAGTCCAATAATGCCATAGATCCATTTCAAACTCAAGGTGTCAAGCTTTGTTGGCCTTATAAAAACAGGACCAACAGGCACTGGAGTCAATGATCCAACTCACTCTTTACCAGGGTTAGATCTGACATGCTGCTAAAAAGGACACCATGAGTAGAACCAAATATCTATTCACAGGCCATAAACTTCGCTCTTGAACATGTTGAAGGGGCACAGCGATTTTCCTCTTGTAAGGGCACCCCTATCAGGAAAATGTAAATTTGTACAGGAACCTTGCATAGGGCACTACAGCAAAAGCACAGGGCACCATAATGGGAGACTTTTGAGACGCTGGCTGGCGGCAGCAGACTTAACAGTCCTTTTTTGCAGTGCTGAGCCTGCCCGCACATGCTCAGTATTGTGCACGTAAGTCTGAGCCCATGCACTACTGGAGGGAACTGTGAAAAAGGACCGTCCAAATATCTCCCACTGCTGTGGGTGCCATAGGTTGTATATGGAGGCCTGCGTCCATCTAAAGATTGTAAGAAGTAAACACTTACCAAATGAAGAGAAAGAGTGAACAAACGGCTGGGCACAGTTGATGCATTGATTGCCCTGGTTGTTGAGTAGAGGGTTGGTGGTTGAACAGCGGTAGCACATCGGTAATATATCCTGCCAAATTATTGTAACAGAGAAAATACAGAATATGACCTGATGTTTCGACCCTAGACAGACTCTGCTAGAGTCGAACGTCAGGCTATTACTAATTGATAATGGCCTGACGTTGAAACGTTAATGCACAGTTGATGGATGGATTTCCATGAATGTTGAGTAGAGGGTTCGTAATCGAACGGTAGCACATTGGTAATATATCCTGCCAATTATTGGAATCAGAAAATAGAATTAGCTGTTAGCTAAATAGAATTGCTTACCAACCAAAAGGGCCTATTGTATTCATGGCCAAAAATATTCTATGGCCTGATGTTTCGACCCCGGCAGAGTCTTTCTCTTCAGGCCATTAACTATTTTGGGCAAGTACTGTAGTTATAACGTCCATTTTTCGTTCAAAAACATTCAAAACTTTAAAGCTATTGGACACTTTCGGTTAACAGTATTGTGTATCACAACTTATATACAAAATAATAAACCTGTGAAAATTTAGGCTCAATCAGTCATCGGAGTCGGGAGAAAATAACGGGAAAACCCACTCTTGTTTCTGCATGTTTTGCGGTGTCATGTAATGTGTTTAAAATAAATCAGTAATTCTCGCTATCGACAACTGATATTGTTTTAATGTTTTCTCAAAAAGTAAAGCATGTCATGGAATAATATTTCAAGAGAAGTCTTTTACCATTACCTTCTGTAAACCCTGTAAGTTATTTGTAAATCTGTGAAATTTAGATTTTTTTCTGTTCTGAAAGTGTCCAATGGCTTTAAAGGATTTTTTTTCTAAAGTAAGCTTTTCTATGTTCAACCCCAAATCATTTAAAATTTACCCGCTCAGTTTCCCTTGTGGTTTATAATACTTGACAAAAAAACAAACAAAACAATGACTTACCTCTGCATCATGAAATGGCTTGGATCTGATTGTTATACTTCCTAGGTCGATGGATTCCTGGAATCGAGGCGGGATCCGAAGTGACTGTAGCTTCTCAAATGCAAACCTTGCGAGCTTGAATGCTGCTAGAGAACGACTCTGCTTAGCCAAGGCATACAGGGTGTTACTGGACAATACTCAGTCAAAGAAATTATGTACAAGAATCAGAAATCCTCTTACAGCATTCAGCCTCACGAACAACTTTATGTGTGTGAGATACTTATGTGTACAAAGCATTGGTGCCCTAAAATGTGTATTTCGTAAAAGTAATTGGTAAAAGAAAAGAACTTGTCAGTAATTTGACGTTATGGGTGCAAATTTAGTTCCCAATAAAACAAAAAGCTTAGAAGCAAGGGGCCTTTTTAATGAATCACTTTGGAAAGATCTGTGCCAACTTGCACAGCTCTACTTACGATCTCCGCTTATGGTGCAAGCGCTGAATTTATGCGCTAGATGCGTTAGCGAAGAATGCCTAGTAATATGGAGTATACATGCGCACAAGCAAAAAAACTACCTGCTAACCCATGAAATACACTTGAGGAAGTAAGCAGAGCCATGAAATCGGGTCCAGGTACAGAATTGTTTACATGTAACACTATAAGGGTTCAATCAAACAGATAAATACATGTACTTCTATTTCTCAGGCCATTTTTAAAATCGTTCCTGAATTTGTTACATAACAAAAGTTGACTGGAGAGTACCTCTAAGAAGAATATGGTTGGCTTATATAATAATATATATTATCTTCCAGTACGCGCTAATCCACCAATCAGAAGCTCGAACTACTAGGGGGATAAAAACATATGCTACAACCTCTGTTTTATATCCTACTTCCTCTGTTTTTATTACACAGTGCGTATTGTGAAATGTCACTTTGTCATGCTCCGTATACGGACAGTGAAAAAATTACATTCTAAACTTTGTGCGCGTGAATGCTGTTCGTCGTGAAATAACGTTCTGAAATTTTAAACTTTGGGCGTTGCACGTTAGACTGGAAGATAAATACGGTATCGCACACGCGCTCGTGAAATACAAAAAAATGTAGCGCTTCTGCGTCCCATATCCAACTCGGCCTTATAATAATATCAAAGTCTTATATTTCGCGCACGCATCTACCAAACAAGGTACTCAAGGCGCTGAGTATATACAAACTTTCAGAAAGATATAGGTTATTGCTGTGATGAATTCTGAGACCCAACTATTTAGCACCTTATAAGGGTTTACAAGGTGCTACGGCGCATACAGCAGCCACAGCCAGGAACACCGGGGCGAACCCCTTCTCTTTTCGATAAGTGCACTGGGTTCTTTTACATGCGTTACCCAACACATGGAACCAACGGCTTTACGTCCCATCCGACATGTCCGAAGGACGAAGCAATGGTTAAGTGTCTTGCTTAAGGACACAAGTGTCACGACTGGGGATTCGAACCCACACTCTGCTGATCAAAACACCAGAGTTTAAATTTGGTGCTTTTACCGCTCGGCCACGACACTTCCACAAGGGCTACACTCAACTAATTTGGGCTGTCGACCAAAATCAACTGTCACAAGGGCCGTGTTGCCTCCTACTCCTGGGACTGAAACAGGGTTACCCCTTTCACAGTCCCTAAGGATGTATGTATGGGTATCATCCACTTGGAACCTAGCTGGTAGAGCATAATGCATTACCTTACCAACTTTTTACCAAGCAATTATGGTCTTAATAAGTGCTTTGCTCAAGGGCACAAGTGTTACGACCAGGATTTGAACCAACACTCTGACGCCGACAACACCAGAGCATTGGTTCGGTTTAACTTGCCCACTGGAACATGCCACGACTACTCAGCATTCCGTACTTTCATTCAGACTTTGAAAAGGATACACTTTACTGATTCCATGAGGGATGTCCTTAATGATTGCATGCCATAAATAGCGAGCCATGTTGAATAACGCATCAGGTAGATGAGATGTAAACGGCTCATCGGTGTAGCGCTGGATGGAATGATAAACGTAGTACACCTCCGCTTTACTCTGGAACTCAGTGAATTTAGAAACCATGTCCTGTCGCTTGCTTTCATCAGCTGTAATTAGAAGAAAAACAACAAGGTTCAAGCACATACCATTTGACTTATATCGTCAGGTCATTGCAACAAGGTTATATCTCAAATTTTCGTTAAAATTGATTTAGAATGTACAACAGGTGCTTTCCTTTCGTCTAAATGCACTGACACAATCTGCATTTTTTCCAAAAGGTAGCTCAAAAGATACAGGTCATTAAGGCGCCTTGTCAAAACCTCCAAGCCCTTCCATTCCGCGTGCATTCTGCGGGAGTCCGCTGATTTTTGTAACAAAAGAACCCGTAGCAACCGGGCATGTCCACGGCCACGACGGCTCATTTACATGTCAATAAACATGAATATTCCGGGGGCTCCGCGGAGCGACCGGTCGGCCATTGTAAGGTCCAGCTTATGAGCTGACCGGCGGAACCGCGCAGGAACGTAGGTGGTTAACAATGGTTTTACCTTAATTTGCAGATTAAAAAGCAAAGTAAGGGTGGATGTGTAACTAAAATCCATTTCCTCCAATGTGTGATTTTTAAGACTTGGTTGGGCCTACATTACCAAAACATGAATTTTAAAAATGGTTGTCTTTATTCCCGGATTCGACTGACAAAAGTTCCAGGCTACGTGCAAACTCCGTTCCAAGTGGGTCAGAGTATCCAGGGGACAATTTTAACTGTTCGTTCTTACTTTCCAAGCGGAAAACATTAGTTTCTTATTTATAAAATCCCAAGTCACCGTCACCAATAAACAAATAAACACACCTGTGCGAGTGTGTCTCCATGTCAAAACA